>NC_068398.1:54261632-54370056 GCF_023724105.1 Carassius gibelio
AAATGCTCTTTCTGGAGCAGTATTATTTGGTATATAAATACAGCATTGTCCCCAAAACATAACACATACTTTTCCTTCTTCAGTTTACAAATCTCGAGCTTTTCTATTTTGCTCCTTTCATTCTATTTGTTGCATTCAATTGCTCTATTCTCCCTTCTATCCTTCCTACATCCATATTTCCCTTCTCATAACCTTCAAAATTCTTCATCTACCATTACTTGACATTATCTTTCCAATGTTCTTTTCCAGTTCTTGGCTCACATCTACTCCCAAGTATTGTGATCTCAGTAGCAGTCCCATCACTCTCTCACCGTCCCATCACTCTCTCTTCCAGCTTCACCAGGGAGACTCTTTGTGAGTTGTTGCAATTATCTTTCCCTCGTTGGCAAGGGTGGGTCATTACTAGCACGCCCTTCATCCCTCACTTCATGCTGTGTGGAGTTGTTAAAGCTGGTTGGCGTATTTTAAGGTTAGAGATGTGAACTCAGGTGGCACTCTGTAACGGTTTTGCTGATTAATGCAAGGCTCTCCCTTGAGATCATAACTGCACCCTCACTGGTTCTCTTTGATGGAGCGAAGCATTCCTTGGCCTTACTAGAACTGCTGCCATCTGTAAATGGAAAACTTCAGAGATTTTTGTTAGTGTTATCAAGCATGCTAATTTGTTCATCTTGCTAGTCGTCCTTCTTGGTGTGACCTGTGGAAATGTAACGTGGGTTGAGGGCTGTCTTGGCCCCTTTTTGAGCTTTCACAATTCCAGTGCTGTCCTTAGAATGAGAAAAGGGTGAATACCCATTTTTTATAATATAACAAAGAATCAGCTCCATCATGATATGCTGAAAAGAAAGTTAGATGTGGGGTGGACAGAGCAAGCTTGCTTTGCTCTGCCTTCCCATGTTATACGCTGCGCATGTGTGGCAGTGTTTTTCTTTCTGCCACAACAAAGACCTAGGTACTGACCAGGAAATTTAACCAAATTCATCCATGGTCATTATTTTACTGGTCATAAGTTTGCCCTGTGGGCCCACATTCAAATTTGTATACAGCTGTTTTGGCAAATTGATTGAATTGCCTCAGTGTCTCATCAGACACTCTCTTTCATGCCATACAACACCATCATTCATACTTTTTCACACACTTTTACTCCCCTTTTTGGCCAAAAACATATTTTTTCTCAGAATGTCCGCTGATTGTGGACTAAATTATTTTAGCTGTGAAATGGCACATTTTGTGTAGGATAACATGAACCTTTTATGTTAGACTCTACTTAGTGTAGACCTGGTATCATTCCACATAGTTTTAAGATGTCACGCAACTGGGCAATATCAGCCACCATAAAGTTTATTTTAACACCGCTCTATAAACCTCCTTTTTTCTTCTTTCCTTTCTTTTTTAAAAATCTCATAGATTAATTTGTTTAGAATATTAGGCCTAGGCATTTGTCATTTGAGAGAGCCAATTATAATTTCTCAAATGTCACTTGTTTGTCTAATTTAAAGTTTATTCAAATACTTTTTTGTAATTGCTCATGAGCAACTCTGAGAGGAGGATTGGAGATCTCTGTAAATCTTGGATCCATGGCCATCAACATTTCCATCTTGTTATCCCCAGTGATGACAGTATATGTGATTTCATGATTTTGAATTAATTTTTTTTTATTCATTATTATTTTATTCAGTTTTACCTTAGAAAATTACCTTAAACAAAATGGAGTGACCAATATTTCTATTTTCTCAACAATATATATTTTTTCTATTGTTCATCAAGATACCCTTTATTTATTTATTTATTTATTTATTCTCTTTTCCCAAAGCGCTCAGCATTGTTGTCAAGTATTCAGTTATGCAATTTCCCCTAGTTGTTTAATGAAACAGCCTTACTATGCCAAATCCAGCTCCGTGTTTATCTGATTGGTGAGTCAAGTACTCACTTCTGTCTGTCAAAATTATGTTTTTTTTAAGACATAAGGCTGGACTGGAACCTATTGAAAAGCAGATTGAGAGAGTTAGTTAAAACGCTGAATTTAAAGAAGTGCTGTGAGACCAGTGAATAATCAAGATTGAAACATAGTAAATAAGATAATGAAATAAAATAATTAACATTTGAAGCAGTCATAGTGTTCATTGAATATGCAGGACCTGTGCACTGAAAGAATGGAAGTCCTTCTGATGACATCATCAGCCTGGGCTGTTGCACTGGGTCGTCAGGCTGTGATGGCACTTAAAGACCTGATGTTGTGGCGTACAGTCTCCGTTGTTTTTCTGCTTCTTCTCAGTCCGGCTTTTGGTTGCTTTCTGCCAGAGTTTTGCATTTCATAATGTTCTTTTCAATCTCAGGGAAAGTCTCAAGTGAAAGATTCACCTTTTCCTGCTTTAATTCATTCTTTCTCTATGCTGAAGTGTGTTCTTCTCTTTCAGGGGGAACATCCGTCAGCCCCTCCCTCTTCTTCTCTCAGCAGCTGTGTTTGCTGCTTTGCCATTTCTTGACAGACTCCATTTCATTGCTCCCCTTTGTCAAGGCACTGTTCCAGAAGTCATCTGAAATTTTAACACTCAGAGACTGCATTAATCAAATGTACCTATGTAACTTCTGACCAAATTGTTTCTGAGCAGTCAGCTCTTTTTCTAATTTTCACTTTTCAACCTCTTCTTTCAGAGGTCCCTTAGTAAAAACAAAATAATCTGGTTGAAAACAGCAGTTCTCTTATTTTATTTTAGTAAAGCAAGTTCTTCATTGCAGGAAAATAGCAAGCATTTTTTTTTCTTCTTTGCCAGATGCAGAAATCAGATACCTTTATTATCTAAGTATACTGCAATAAAACAAAATAAACCTTCCTTTTAAAACAACATGACATGCGTATGGTAAAATAAAGACTTCAATCATCAATCTTCAATAATTTTTCTTCTATATATGCATACATGATTCAGAATAATCTGGTATTGGTGAATTAATGTTTCCTATCCAACATAAAATAATTCCTATTATTGTAAATAAAATAATTAAATTTAATTATTTAAGCAACTAGTTCCCTTCCTATTGTAAAATGCTTATGGCTTTTGTATCAAAATGTCTATTAACTTGTTCACCCAATCTTGCTTTCATTCCACATTGCACAAGTTATTTATTTTATTTTTTACATTTACACAAGCCCAATCTCTGAAACTCTGTAATGGATTAACTTTCATACTGTGTCCCAGGATAACAAGATACAAATTTTAGATGTCTTCACATATTAGATATAAAGTTTTAAGCACGTGCATCTTTTAAATTCATCTATTAAATAATAAATGCATATCTTATTTTAATTAATTTATTATTATTTTTTATATTCTGCACATCTGCCATCTCTATATTAGTCCATTTCTTGGAATATTTGTATTTTAATTTTTTCTCTAAAACAACCTTCATATAATTCACTTTATTGTTTTAGGGCTCCTGCACTTATCCTTTCTCAACACCAGCCACGCCCGTCTCTGTAACCTAATCACTCCTAAGTGATGGTCCAGGAGGGGAGAACACCTCTTGCTCCAAAGGATATAGAGTCTATTTTCTCACACAAACACAGCCAGTCACCCAGACACTTACATTGAAACGTACATAAATACAGAGTACTCTACACTCTCCTGAGTGACATGTCAGCTCTATCAATCAATCAATCACCTTTATTTATATAGCGCTTTAAACAAAATACATTGCATCAAAGCACTGAACAACATTCATTTGGAAAATGATAGTTAAAGGCAGTTCATCATTGAATTAATTTATGTCATCTCTGTTCAGTTTAAATAGTGTATGTGCATTTATTTGCAATCAAGTCAATGATATTGCTGTAGATGAAGTGACCCCAACTAGGCAAGCCAGAGGCGACAGTGGCAAGGAACCGAAACTCCATCGGTGACAGAATGGAGAAAAAAACCTTGGGAGAAACCAGGCTCAGTTGGGGGGCCAGTTCTCCTCTGACCAAACGAAACCAGTAGTTTAATTCCAGGCTGCAACAAAGTCAGATTGTGCAGAAGAATCATCTGTTTCCTGTGGTCTTGTCCTGGTGGTCTTCTGAGACAAGGTATTTACAGGGGATCTGTATCTGGGGCTCTAGTTGTCCTGGTCTCCGCTGTCTTTCAGGGCAGTAAAAGTCCTTTCTAGATGCTGATCCACCATCATGTCTGGATACGTACTGGATCCGGGTGACTGCAGTGACCCTCTGATCTGGATACCATGGGCATAGGTTTGGTCTCAGCTTTGTTGGAGACACCCCGGGAAACACCCCCCCCCCCCAGAATATCACAATACAGAAGTGAATCTACTTCATCTCATTATATTGTATCCTGACCCCGATATACAAACCTGTATACTGTCCCTAAAGAGCTATTATAACTGTATAATCTCAAAAATGCACTCTCAAAAAATAAAAACCTCAGTGTAGCTCTGTGTAGCTGTTTTTATTTAATTTTTTCTCTAGACTCTTTATCTTACTATCACTGTCTGTTTTTTTTAAGTGGTAAAATATAACTTAATTCACACCATATTTCTGATATTATCGATCAATCTTATCAGATTAACTTTGATCGTTCACTTTTCCGTGAGTGCAGTACACTTGCAAAGCGTTAGCACTCGTTAGCTTGTCATTAGCGTTTTCTTTTCTCCTCTCCTCTCTCTCGCTCCAGTTTTTCACAAGTTCATCAAACAACCGCAGCAAGAACATTTCATCAAGCACGGTGAGTAATGGCTTCGCCTGCTATCATTATTTGTACCTCTTGCCACATGTACAGTTTATCTATCTCTGTCGCTGATGAGGGATTCACATGTGAAAAATGCAGGGAAATAGTTAGGCTGACAGAGAATATTTCAGAATTAGAGACACACATCCAAACTTTAATTGAGGACAGTAAGAATGTTAGGGCTCTAGATACGGCTTTGGATGCGTCTAGCTCAGGGATTCCTGTACATTGTTCGTTTCCGGCAACAGAGCCCCTGCAGCAGGGCAACTGGGTGACGGTGAAGCAGCGTAGTCGTGGGTCAGAACACCGCTCTTCTGTTCCGATCAAAACATTAACAGGTTCTCCCCACTCAGTGATACACCCACTGAGAAACCTGATGAAAGTGCTCTAGTTATTGGTGATTCTATTGTACGGAACTTGAATATAGAGACACCAGCCACCATAGTTAAATGTTTACCGGGAGCCAGAGCGCCTGACATCTTGGCAAATTTAAAAGTGCTGGCTAATGCTAAATGTAAATACAGTAAGATTGTTATTCATGCCGACGCTAATGATGTTCGACTTCGTCAGTCGGAGATCACTAAAAATAACTTTAAAGAGGTGTGTGAACTTGCAAGCACGATGTCAGACACTGTAATATGCTCTGGTCTCCTCCCTGCTTACCGTGGTGATGAGATGCTTAGCATATTGTCATCACTCAATGGCTGGATGTCTAAGTGGTGCCCACAGCATAACATAGGTTTCATAGACAATTGGAAGAGCTTTTGGGACAGACCTGACCTGTTTAAAAGAGATGGTCTTCATCCCTCCCGGGGTGGAGCTGCTCTTCTCTCTAGAAATATGGCAAATAGTCTTTAGAGTTCATACTTGACTAACTGGGGCCCAGGTCAGGAAGCAGACAGACTGGCTAAACCGACCATCTGCTACCTGGCTAAAACCTGATGATTAAATTATTTTAAATGAGTCCACCCCCCAAGATTACTGTTATAAACACGAGCCACGTCTAAAAGGCAAAGGCGGAGGAGTTGCTTCAATTTATAACAACGTTTTCAGATTTCTCAGAGGGCAGGCTTCAAGTATAACTCATTTGAAGTAATGGTGCTACATATAACATTATCCAGAGAAACAAATGTTAATGATAAATCCCCTGTTATGTTTGTACTGGCTACTGTATACAGGCCACCAGGCCACCATACAGACTTTATTAAAAAGTTTGGTGATTTTACATCCGAGTTAGTTCTGGCTGCAGATAAAGTTTTAATAGTTGATGATTTTAATATCCATGTTGATAATGAAAAGATGCATTGGGATCAGCATTTATAGACATTCTGAACTCTATTGGTGTTAGACAACATGTTTCAGGACCTACTCATTGTCGAAATCATACTCTAGATTTAATACTGTCACATGGAATTGATGTTGATAGTGTTGAAATTATTCAGCCAAGTGATGATATCTCAGATCATTATTTAGTTCTGTGCAAACTTCATATAGCCAAAATTTTAAATTCTACTTCTTGTTACAAGTATCGAAGAACTATCACTTCTACCACAAAAGACTGCTTTTTAAGTTATCTTCCTGATGTATCCAAATTCCTTAGCATATCCAAAACCTCAGAACAACTTGATGATGTAACAGAAACTATGGATTCTTCTTTTCTAGCACTTTAAATACAGTTGCTCCTTTACGCATAAGGAAGGTTAAGGAAAACAGTTTGACACCATGGTATAATGAGCATACTCGCACCCTAAAGAGAGCAGCCCGAAAAATGGAGCGCAGCTGAAGGAAAACAAAACTAGAGGTATTTCGTATTGCTTGGCGGGAAAGTAACATATCCTACAGAAAAGCATTAAAAACTGCTAGATCTGATTACTTTTCTTCTCTTTTAGAAGAAAACGAACATAACCCCAGGTATTTATTCAATACAGTTGCTAAATTAACGAAAAATAAAGCCTCAAGTGTTGACATTTCCCAACACCACAGCAGTAATGACTTTATGAACTACTTTACTTCTAAAATCGATACTATTAGAGATAAAATTGCAACCATTCAGCCGTCAGCTACAGTATCACATCAGACAGTGCACTATAGACCCCCTGAGGAACAGTTCCACTCATTCTCTACTATAGGAGAGGAAGAATTTTATAAATTTGTTAAATCATCTAAACCAACAACATGTATGTTAGACCCTATACCATCTAAGCTCCTAAAAGAGGTGCTTCCAGAAGTCATAGGTCCTCTTCTGACTATTATTAATTCCTCATTGGCATTAGGATATGTCCCCAAAACCTTCAAACTGGCTGTTATTAAGCCTCTCATAAAAAAAATTAAAAAAAAAAAACACATCTTGACCCCAACGAACTAGTTAATTATAGACCAATCTCAAATCTCCCTTTTCTGTCCAAGATACTAGAAAAGGTGGTATACTCACAATTATATTCCTTCTTAGAGAAAAATGGTATATGTGAGGATTTCCAGTCAGGATTTAGACTGTATCATAGTACTGAGACTGCTCTCCTAGAGTTACAAATGATCTGCTGTTATCATCTGATCGTGGGTGTATCTCTCTATTAGTTTTATTGGATCTTAGTGCTGCGTTTGACACAAACTGACCACAGCATTCTTTTGCATAGAATTGAACACTTTGTTAGCATCAGTGGAAGTGCATTAGCATGGTTTAAATCTTACTTATATGACCGCCATCAGTTCGTAGCAGTGAATGAAGATGTATCATATCGATCACAAGTGCAGTATGGAGTACCTCAAGGCTCAGTACTAAGGCCACTACTCTTCACGCTTTATATGTTACCCTTGGGAGATATCATCAGGAAACATGGTGTTAGCTTTCACTGTTATGCTGATGATACTCAGCTCTATATTTCTTTGCGGCCCGGTGAAACACACCAATTTGAAAAACTAATGGAATGCATAGTCGATATAAAAAAAATAATAATAATTGGATGACGAGTAATTTCTTACTGCTAAATTCAGAAAAAACAGAGGTGTTAATTATAGGACCTAAAAACTCTGCTTGTAATAACCTAGAACACTGTCTAAGACTTGATGGTTGCTCTGTCAATTCTTCGTCATCAGTTAGGAACCTAGGTGTGCTATTTGAACGCAATCTTTCCTTAGAAAGCCACGTTTCTAGCATTTGTAAAACTGCATTTTTCCATCTCAAAAATATATCTAAATTACGGTCATGCTCTCAATGTAAAATTCAGAAATATAAATCCAGGCATTTATGACTTCAAGGTTAGATTATTGTAATGCTTTATTGGGTGGTTGTTCTGCATGCTTAGTAAACAAACTACAGCTAGTCCAAAATGCAGCAGCAAGAGTTCTTACTAGAACCAGGAAGTATGACCATATTAGCCCAGTCCTGTCATCGCTGCACTGGCTGCCTATCAAACATCGTATAGATTTTAAAATATTGCTTATTACTTATAAAGCCCTAAATGGTTTAGCACTTCAGTATTTGAATTAGCTCCTTTTACATTATACTCCTCTACGTCCGATACATCCTCAAAATTCAGGCAATTTGATAATACCTGGAATATCAAAATCAACTGCGGGCGGCAGGTCCTTTTCCTATTTGGCGCCTAAACTCTGGAATAACCTACCTAACATTGTTTGGGAGGAAGACACACTCTTGCAGTTTAAATCTAGATTAAAGACTAGATTGAAATCTAGATTTAAATATCTTTAACCTGGCATACACATAACATACTAATATGCTTTTAATATCCAAATTCGTTAAAGGATTTTTAGGCTGCATTAATTAGGTAAACCGGAACCGGAAACACTTCACATAACACCCTATGTACTTTCTACATCATTAGAAGAATGGCATCTACGCTAATATTTGTCTGTTTCTCTCTTGTTCCGAGGTCACCGTGGCCACCAGCTCCAGTCTGTATCCAGATCAAAGGGTCACTGCAGTCACCTGGATCCAGAACGTATCCAGACCAGATGGTGGATCAGCACCTAGAAAGGACCTCTACTGCCCTGAAAGACAGCGGAGACCAAGACAACAAGAGCCCCAGATACAGATCCCCTGTAAATACCTTGTCTCAGAGGACCACCAGGACAACACCACAGGAAACAGATGATTCTTCTGCACAATCTGACTTTGCTGCAGCCTGGAATTGAACTACTGGTTTCGTCTGGTCAGAGGAGAACTGGCCCCCCAACTGAGCCTGTTTTCTCCCAAGGTTTTTTTCTCCACTCTGTCACTGATGGAGTTTCGGTTCCTTGCCGCTGTCGCCTCTGGCTTGCTTAGTTGGGGTCACTTCATTTACAGCGATATCATTGACTTGATTGCAAATAAATGCACAGACACTATTTAAACTGAACAGAGATGACATAACTGAATTCAATGATGAACTGCCTTTACCTATCATTTTGAATTATTGAGACACTGTTTTCCAAATTAATGTTGTTCAGTGCTTTGACGCAATGTATTTTGTTTAAAGCGCTATATAAATAAAGGTGATTGACTGTGTAATGCTGAACAACCAAACGTTTTATTAACATAAATTATTATGTACATTAGTATTTACACTAACAAAAAATACTCTGCCACAAGGAAACAAATCTAAATAAATAAATATAATAACTATCATAAACACTATTTACCCTCCAGTACACTCACGTTTATGTTGACTGCAAGATTCCAAGTTAAGGTACAGGATCAATGACATTCAGTTACTTGCTAACGTAGCATTCTATCATCCTGGATAACACATACTATCACCAATTAATACTATTTTCCACGGTAGAATAAAACTGAATATTAAAATGTTTTTACTGGCCTTTGTATGTGGCACAGAGACAGCCCTGGTAACTTACTGTCGGCAGTCGCACACACACACACCACCCGCTCGCTGCTAGTGCAAGCACAAAAGTAGTCCCGGCCCGCGCGTGTAGCCTGTCAGATACCCCAGCGCCAATCAAATTACAGCGTTTCTTGTACTGTCGTCGTGGCCGTTAGAATCGATCCAAATACCAGTGCAAAGATACAAATAGCAGTTCAAAGGAGCTTGCTAAATATTGGTGAGGACAAATTTGTCATCTCAAAATACTGATAGGGACTAGTACCTAGCGTCAACCCCTAAACCTACGCCCATGCTAGTTCCACACACTGCATGATTTTCGGCTTGACATCAGCGTGTGGCACTAAAAGATAAAACTGCTCACCTCAAACTCGTTTAACTTCCTCTTTCACAGATCCGCTTTTTTTCCAGCAAACGAAAGAAAGCTACAACTGCAAAACTGTGATTCATCATGCTCCTTTTCTTTAATCACTAGCGCATGCTGATGACGTTTTATTCTTCTATAAAAATAGGGACTATATTTTATAGGGACTACTGAACAGACATTTAGAAGTTAATTTTAAATGCAAAGTATTGAAAATAAAAATATAACTCTGTAAACACTTGCATTTTTACAACGCGTGAGTCCCATTAGGTAATGAAACATTAGACACACTTGTGGTCTTCAAACTTACTTAAAAACACTTGGACCAAATAATTCAAGCGCAAAGACCGCGAGTGTGAGTATTTGAACAAGGCAAGCGCCTTATAATATTTACATTTGACTGTGACAGTGGCGCCCTCTGCTGCCTCAATAATGTAGGCTAGCATAATAAAGAGCAGGTTAGACTTTTAGTTATTGGAATATGTTCTCAGGGCAGCATTGCATCTTATTGGTTCTCTCAGTCATCCAATCAGCGACAGCAGGAGGCGGGACATGGATTATTTGAATTTTTTTTTTCTCAGGACGCGGGAGACATCACGCTAAGGAGATCGTTGCAGTTAAGGTAATGTTATGTTTTCTGTTGAACTATATTTTATTATTACATTAAAATGTCAAAATAATGAAGTATTTGGATCTTAAGTTAAGGTAATGTTGTGTTTTATGTTGAACTATATTAGATTATTACATTAAAATGTCTAGATAATGAAGTATATATAACGAGTAAGGTTAAAGCTTAATTTTTCTATCGAGCTGTTATTTAACTAGCTAGCTAACTGATGTAAGTAAGCTAAATCGGAACATTAGCTAGCTAGCTCTGAGAAAGGATAATAGCTAATGTTAGCTTATATTCTATTATAACTTTTACTGGCTATAATAGCAAGTTAAGCTGCTGTCATTGCACAATTTTGCTGTGGTATTGTTGCTATTCCCAGAGCATTTTGTCATAGCTGTATAAACAACAAAATGCTTAGCTGCACTTTAGTGCATTTTTGATGCATATATTCTAATACTGGTCTAAGAGCACCTTGTCGTATTTAAATGCAACATTAATTTGCTGCTTTAAGGGTATTTTTGCAGCATGAATTCTAATACTGCCCTCAGGGCACCTTACCGTATCTCCATGCAATCATTTGCTGCTCTTAGCGTATTTTTGTTGCAGATATTCTAATGCCACCCTCAGGGCACCTTACCATAACTCCATGCAATCATTTGCTGCTCTTAGCGCATTTTTGTTGCAGATATTCTAATGCTGCTCTGAGGGCACCTTACCGTAACTCCATGCAATCATTTGCTGCTCTCAGCGCATTTTTGTTGCAGATATTCTAATGCTGCTCTGAGGGCACCTTACCGTAACTCCATGCAATCATTTGCTGCTCTCAGTGCATTTTTGTTGCAGATATTCTAATGCTGCTCTCAGGATACCTTACCGTATCTCCATGCAATCATTTGCTGCTCTTAGCGCATTTTTGTTGCAGATATTCTAATGCTGCTCTCAGGGTACCTTACCGTATCTCCATGCAACATTCATTTGTTGCTCTTAGCGCATTTTTGTTGCAGATATTCTAATGCCACCCTCAGGGCACCTCACTGTATCTCTGTGCAATCATTTGCTGCTCTCAGCGCATTTTTGTTGCAGATATTCTAATGCTGCTCTCAGGGCACCTTACCGTAATTCCATGCAATCATTTGCTGCTATAAGCGCATTTTTGTTGCAGATATTCTAATGCAACCCTCAGGGCACCTTACCATATCTCCATGCAATCATTTGCTGCTCTTAGCGTATTTTTGTTGCAGATATTCTAATGCTGCTCTGAGGGCACCTTACCGTATGTCCATGCAATCATTTGCTGCTCTTAGCGCATTTTTGTTGCAGATATTCTAATGCTTCTCTGAGGGCACCTTATGATATTAGATCTACAATTGGCAGCTCTAAGGGTATTTTTGCAGCATGAATTCTAATACTGCACTCAGGGCACCTTACTGTATCTCCATGCAACATTCATTTGCTGCTCTTAGCGCATTTTTGTTGCAGATATTCTAATGCTGCTCTGAGGGCACCTTACCGTATCTCCATGCAATCATTTGCTGCTCTTAGTGCTGTTATGTTGCGGATATTCTAATGCTGCTCTCAGGGCACCTTACCGTAACTCCATGAAATCATTTGCTGCTATAAGCGCATTTTTGTTGCAGATATTCTAATGCCACCCTCAGGGCACCTTACCATAACTCCATGCAATCATTTGCTGCTCTTAGCGCATTTTTGTTGCAGATATTCTAATGCTGCTCTGAGGGCACCTTACCGTAACTCCATGCAGTCATTTGCTGCTCTTAGTCCATTTTTGTTGTAGATATTCTAATGCCACCCTCAGGGCACCTTACCGTATCTCTGTGCAATCATTTGCTGCTCTCAGCGCATTTTTGTTGCAGATATTCTAATGCTGCTCTCAGGATACCTTACCGTATCTCCATGCAATCATTTGCTGCTCTTAGCGCATTTTTGTTGCAGATATTCTAATGCTGCTCTCAGGATACCTTACCGTATCTCCATGCAATCATTTGCTGCTCTTAGCGTATTTTTGTTGCAGATATTCTAATGCTGCTCTCAGGGTACCTTACCGTACCTCCATGAAATCATTTGCTGCTCTTAGTCCATTTTTGTTGTAGATATTCTAATGCCACCCTCAGGGCACCTTACCGTATCTCTGTGCAATCATTTGCTGCTCTCAGCGCATTTTTGTTGCAGATATTCTAATGCTGCTCTCAGGATACCTTACCGTATCTCCATGCAATCATTTGCTGCTCTTAGCGCATTTTTGTTGCAGATATTCTAATGCTGCTCTCAGGGTACCTTACCGTACCTCCATGAAATCATTTGCTGCTCTTAGTGCTGTTATGTTGCGGATATTCTAATGCTGCTCTCAGGGCACCTTACCGTAACTCCATGAAATCATTTGCTGCTATAAGCGCATTTTTGTTGCAGATATTCTAATGCAACCCTCAGGGCACCTTACCATATCTTCATGCAATCATTTGCTGCTCTAAGCGCGTTTTTGTTGCAGATATTCTAATGCTGCTCTCAGGGTACCTTACCGTATCTCCATGCAACATTAATTTGTTGCTCTTAGCGCATTTTTGTTGCAGATATTCTAATGCCGCCCTCAGGGCAAATTATGACATTAGATCTACAATTCTATACTACTTTGAAGTGGCAAAAAATATATAAAGAGTAAACTATAAGTATGATGTTAATGTAGCATCTCTTTAGGATAATGTATGATCATTTGGGCTTTATGTTGTAGGGATTCCTTTAGTATATCTATAAGTTCACTTATAGTATATTTGCAGTACAAAATAAAACTTAAATCTAAACTATTTATGTACTCAAACTTTACTACTTTTACACTTAAAGTATACATAAAAGTATACTTTTATATACTAAAAAGTGGGCCAATTTAGTCCCAAGAAATATTGAAGTAGTACACTTTATACCACTAGTGCATTGGTATTAGTATACTTACTATGTAAAATATACTTGGGAATTATATTTGAACTTTACTGAAGTTTTTTGTCTTTTGTCTAGTTTGGAAAACTTGACCAACCCAAATGAACAGTAAGTTATTCTTATACTATTTTTTTTCCTAATACATTTTAGTCATATTTGCATCATCTGCATACATAATGATATTGTCTGCGTAATTCGCATATTTACATCTGAACAGGTACAGCACATACTGGTACTTTTTTTAGTTGGTGTTTTTAGTATGATCATATTCATGGACAACATAAGGTCCTGGGCCAGATGCAGCCCTTGCAGTGTTTCAATTACATTTATGTAATAGGCCCATGATGAGGCTGTAGTCTACCAAAAATCAGTGAAATACTGTAACAAGAAACATCATTGGCATGGCATTCAACTCAACACAACTAGGCTATGTATAAATTGCACAATATGTGGCCCCTGACTTGCTTCATCATAGTACATTTGGCTAAAACGGTTGCCCATATTCTCTAGCTGCCCATTTAAGGCTTGTGTGACATCACTAACTCACAGACAGAGAGCTGTAGGGAAGTTAGACTACATATTTTGATGTTTCTCAACAAAAAACATAAAAAACTGGGCAAAAAAGTTGCTAGTCTATAAAATGTGAATTCTAGTCACCAGAGAAAAAAAAACGAAGTCACTGAATTGCCAACAATACTTTACAGTAGTTTTGTATGCTACGTGTACTAGTTGATTGGATTAAATTTGTGCTATTAGCCTAAGTAAGATTACCTATTTTGGGACTTAATTTCTTTATCCATGCAGTCTTAGAAACACTGAAGTCCCAAGGACGTCATCGTGAAGATGTCCTTGGGACAGTTGGGCCATTTAAAGTCTTTCTGGGCAGTTTGGAGGCCCTTGTAGGCCCATCTGAACTTCCAGATGAGGTAATTTTCTATTTCTTTTAAAAAATTATAGGTTGTATAACTGTATCAACTTTTCACTTCAACTTGACTCTATTGTGACTTATTGTAGTTTATATATTTATGTATTACTTCCTCAGGTAATGGATGCCCTATTTTACATAATCAGCAGGGTAACCCATACCTTTATAATACTCTCTCTCACACGCACACACACACACACACACACACATATACATACATCAGATATAGACATATCATAATTTAATGACTTAAACCATTTCTCTTCCTCACTTAGAGCCAGCCTGGGACAGAGCCCATAAATAGCCAGGCTATGCGCCTGATTTTGGAAGGCAGCTCCAGGGCCAGGAGCACTTATTTTCTAAAAGTAAGAGCTATGTGCCTGTTTAAAGTTATTGTTCAGTGGTACAGAATATATTGGGTGTAAAGTTTGTGTATTTGCTTGTTCATGAATGTTTTCTTCATTCCCTGTCAGAAAAACATTCTTAAAGGAGCCAGTGCCATCTTCGGGCCCTACTTGGTGGGAGAGTGCCACTGGACCCTCTTTGTAGGTTGCTGTTAAGTTATGTAGAGACTATTAGGCCCGTTTCACACCGGGTGTGTGGTGTAAGCGTGTCAGCTTCGTGGCGTGTCTGTTTTTATTTCAACTCCAATCTTAACAGGTTAGAACTTGCACACCGCCTGCGTGACAAGCACATCTCAAACGTGTGCATGCTAGGAATAGTACTAACTACTATTTTTCACGCCACACGCAAGCATGTTGGAAGTGTTTCCATACAAAACAGTGAAGAAAAAAATGAAGTGGGGAAAAAAAAACGAGGCATCAGAGACACTTCTGGTAAGCAAAGACATAGAAACGCCATGCAGCTGCCAAGCAACAGACACGCGTCGTTCATGCCATGTGCAAAATAGCATCACACATTAGTTATCATTATTGATGCTATCGTGCCATTCTCATTTGTGGTGTTTGAGCTGTTTGTGGTTGACATTTTAAAATTTCAATGATTTTCAATACAGTAATTTCAAGATTGGTTGAAACTGCCCTTCAGACCTTTCTCATATGTTTTCCCATCTTCTATATAGCATTGCAACTTGAAAGAGGGAACCATTACATACATTGACTCATTGGGGGAGCATCCACAGCGTTGCTCCCAAATCATCGAAAATTGGAGGTACATGGTTTTTGTATTGCACTATAAAATGAGGTAATGAAAACTCAGTAGAGATCTCTTTCATAATTATATTCTCTAATCTTTCAGCTTATTTGCTGCTAGCAGAGGCTGCCAAGGGCCCTGGAAGTTCATAAACAGGGACCATGACTTGCAAAATGACTCTGTGTCATGTGGAGTGTTCTCAATAATGGTACAATTTGGTCATTTTCTGCATAATGTTTCTGTTGTCTTTTGAAAATATAGATATTTTTAGTTTTCACTTTAACTTGAGCAATTTTGAATGGAAGTTGCAGATTAAATATTAATGGATCTTGCCTGCTCTATAATGTTCAGTTATTATAAGTGATGTTATTTAATTAAAATAGACTTTCTGTTGCACTTTTAGTTTGCAGAAATGATCCTCCAGGGACAACAAGGTCACCTCCAATGCCTCCCCATCTCCCAAGAGCGGGAGAGACTTGGGATTTTGTTGTTTAAATCCCTTGGTAAGTAGTATACATTTGTACTTATTGAGCTCTGCTGGCTATCTTTCGCTCCCTGCATTAAGGTTAAGTCACTGATGATTTGGAGTGATAGCTTTAACTAGTAAATTCGGAGGATGTCATACTTTGGACTAGTTATGGCTCTTGAAATATGTGAAGGTTATGGTTGCTTTTAATGTGTTTGTGTTATCCAAAGCATTTTTTTTTTTTTCAGATAGTTCAGGCATTTGTACAGTCTGCTACAAGAAGATGTCAGGGAAGAAAAAGGCAAGTGCTAATGATATTTTATCTAAAGCAACATTCCGCTGTCAGATTAAAGACAAGTACACATCAGACGATTCTTTTGTCACATATTAGTCCAGGGAGTCATTAACATAATCCGTGGGTGAAGAGTGAATCAGCAGTTGAATCTGTGATGACTAGGGGTCACATGTGAAGTGTCATGATGTGTTGATAAGCCAAACTCCACCTCATCAGGGACTGGGACTTAATTTGAATGACTCCCATGACTGGTCTGTGACAAAAGAATAATTTGATATGTACTTTGCATAACTATTTATCATGCAAAATCTTTTGCAGGAGACATGCTCATTCTGCTCTACAGAAAAGAGTCCAAAACCAGGTAGGACAACACACACACAAACAGACAGGTTTGTTTACGAAGGCTACTCTTAGTTGGCCCCAGTGTTGTTACTGATGTTAGTTGGATTGCAGTGGCTAGACATACTGTATTTCATATTCTATTTATGCACGTTACATTAAACAAGCAATATAACGTTTCATACAGTGCCCAACAAATTTGTAGGCACCCCTGTTGAAGGTGGCTGAAAAATTTCCAATTTCTAATGTAGATTCTTTTCATGTTTTAACAGAGGCAGAAACAGCTGAGATGGAGACTGCAGAGGCAGTTGAAGGTAAAACATGTGTTTCAGAGATTTTATTCGGTTACTCACACACCCTTTTTTTCCTAAGAGTAACATTTTTTTTCACGTCTCAATAGTAGCAAAAACGAAGGTGGAGTTTGTTGCAGGTAAACAATTAATTAGTTTTTTGAGTTATGCAGGATCATCATTTTTATTTATAAAATGTGAATGTCAATTTGACGTCCTGTCTGCTATGTGCAAATGATGCAGATACATCAGATGCATTTGAAGAGGAGGAGACAGCATCTGAGAAAATGGGTATCGGTATATAATATTATGATACTGTACTCTATATTAAATACTGTACTTTACATACAGTATTTTATATTCTTTTCATGCACGTTACATTACACAAGAAATTTAATGTTCCATTTAGGACCCAACAAATTTGTAGGCACCCATGTTGAAGGTGACTGAAAAACTTATTGAAAATCACAATTTGAGAATGTCATATATTTCCAATGTAGATTCTTTTCATGTTTTAACAGAGGCAGAAACAGTTGAGATGGAGACTGCAGAGGCAGTTGAAGGTAAAACATGTGTTTCAGAGATTTTATTCAGTTACTCACACACCCTTTGTTTCCTCAGAGTAACATTTTTTTTCACGTCTCAATAGTAGCAAAAACGAAGGTGGAGTTTGTTGCAGGTAAACAATTAATTAGTTTTTTGAGTTATACAGGATCATCATTTTTATTTATAAAATGTGAATGTCAATTTGACGTCCTGTCTGCTATGTGCAAATGATGCAGATACATCAGATGCATTTGAAGAGGAGGAGACAGCATCGGAGAAAATGGGTACCGGTATAATATTATGATACTGTACTTTATATTAAATACTGTACTTTACATACAGTATTTTATATTCTTTTCATGCACGTTACATTACACAAGAAATTTAATGTTCCATTTAGCACCCAACAAAATTGTAGGCACCCATGTTGAAGGTGACTGAAAAACTTATTGAAAATCACAATTTGAGAATGTCATGTATTTCCAATGTAGATTATTGTGTATTAACATGTATTAACAGAGGCAGAAACAGCTGAGATGGAGACTGCAGAGGCAGTTGAAGGTAAAACATGTGTTTCAGAGATTTTATTCAGATACTCACACACCCTTTGTTTCCTCAGAGTAACATTTTTTTTCACGTCACAATAGTAGCAAAAACAAAGGTGGAGGTTGTTGCAGGTAAACAATTAATTAGTTTTGTTGAGTTATTCAGGATCATCTTTTTTATTTATAAAATTTGAATGTAAATTCAAATGTCTGCTATGTGCAAATGATGCAGATACATCAGGTGCAGAGGAAGAGGAGAAAGAGGAGGCATCGGAAAAAAAGGGTATATAATATTATGATACTGTACTTTATATTCTATCTATACATGTAAGTTGGATAGGATGGACTTAACTTGCTGGCACACATATACAACGTTTGGCTCAAATAAGATATTTTGTAATCCGAGTGAGTATAGAAGGAGCAGAACACACTATACTATTTATACTTTATGTGGTGTTATATGGACCTGTGTCTGCAATGAAGCTTTATTATTATGTATATGCACGACTCCACATCTCATTCCTGTAGTATTAATCATCTCTAGCATCTGGATTTAAAAAGAGCATGGGACTTATGTACAAAGCTTGTGTAATCACAAAGCAGCTGTGCACCTCTTCTCATGCACACATACAGATGTACATAGACTACTTGAACGTGAGTGTGCAGTCATGTAATACAGGCCGTCTCTGTTTTCAATGCCTAATGAAGATCCGATGGGATTGAAACCTTGCATTTTTTTCAAGTAAATAAATATCCTTTAGGAGCATAAACACGGGGCAGAATACCTCTTCTACTATATTTGATACCATTGATTTTTTTGGGATGTTGCACACCACTCTACTCTCTAATTTGAATAGGGGTGCCAATAAATATTTCATTATTAACATTGGAATGACACTGAGCTGAAATAACATTTAACAACATGTGTATGTATTCTTTATTGAAGATGGATTCTATGTGGATAGCCTGTTGAAGGTGGCGTCTTCAAAGAAAGCTAAAAGGTTGGTAATGCTACAGCTAGAGTTGGGTTGGGTGGGTGTTCCTTTTTATATGACAAACTGACTTGATAGAGGCAAGAGTGCAGATAAAATCAGTAAAATGTGTGTTATGTGCCTAATGCAACTAATGCAAAAAACAGGTAAAACTACAAACTATGTAGAGTAGAGTAATGAGTAATGGCTTATTTGTCCAACAATATGATGTTGTTCACTTAAGCCTCATGGTTTTATAGATGATCTTTGTCTACAGATATGTTGGTTTTTGATGTTCACAAAAAATGATGTGTTATGATTGCACAGGCACTTTGTTTCAGTAGAGGAGCTGCAGAGGAGATGCTCTGCACCAGAGAAATTCTCTGGTCACCTCATGGTGACTTATTTGAGGAAGGCAAAGGGGAAAAAAAAGGAGCTTGTGAGGGAATTGAAAGAGGCAGGGGTGCATCTGAGTCCGTATGGCTCAAACACTACAATGTGCACCAAACTAGTTGAAGGTAACATATATGCAGTCAGAACTAGGTGATTTCTTAAAGGTGTACATTCAAACAGATTCCCATATTACTGAATTAGGTGTCCCACCAAAGGTTGTAGAACTGCAAGTTTTAGAATGTCAGCCATGATGGAGGCATATGTAGCCTAGGTGAATGAATGAGGCATAGGCAAACAAATTCCAATGACCATACAGTTTAACAAAATGTAAACTGTTTAGTCACCAAAATATAAATTATGTTAGTAACATGTTAATGTCTCATTTACTCATTTGCTCCTTTTATGACACAGAGGAGTGCCAAGGTCTTGCTAAAGACCTAGGATATTTGACTAAGGAAATACCCTTCAAAATCATAGGCAAGCAGCTGGCCGAGCGAGGCTGCAGAAGAGAGGATCATGACTTGAGGTAAAATATGCATACAGATATCTTTATCCTTCCACTTTTTAAGTCTTTCTCCTTCTGAATTGGCATAATATTGTTTTGCCAGTGCTTTCATTTAATTTGTAATTGTACTGTTTATAATGTAACAACTCAGATTTCTTTTGTTTACAGTGCTGAACTCGATATAATCGAACAAGTGTTGGGTGACAAAGTGGACATGTATTCAAAGGTCACACACACACTTGGACCCCAAGTATGCCAGGTTGTGTTTCAGATCATCAGAGAGTGCCTTGTTGCAAAAGCAAGGGCTCTAGAAAATTGAATTTTGACACTATTTCTGACACAATTACACTGCAGTTAACTGTTCACTGTACTGTACATTGTTAAATCAATGCAAAAATGCAATTAAACAATCTTTTTTGGTTAAATCTGTTTATTATTATTATTTAGCGCTTGTATCTTCTTGTTTTGCGCTTTTTGTAAAGCTCTCGTTTGGCTTGCTCTATCCGCTGGCGATAAGCATGAAGTGCATGTATTTTTCGTTTTCTTGACACAATGCCAAAACGATTGAAGGCCACTGTGTGTGCCCTCTTCACTGTAGTGTACAGGTCACTACTATACATGTAATTTTCTGATTTGCTCCACTCCAGTAAATCTGTCAACATAGACTGAAGTTGAACTTGTGCAGTGACATTTGTTGGCACAAACATATTTTCGTTTCCATCAGTGGGACATGTAGAATGTGAATTGTTGGTAGTTTGCAGGCAGTCAGCAACATGTAAGCACACACACTTTTGACCGTAACTGTTGACAGCACAGGTACAAAAGGCAGGTTCACCAGTAAATACAAATGTGGCACTTACATCAGTGGGGTGAACAGTAATGAAATCACCATCAATGTGGTACTGGTTTTTGGCAACAATATCTCTAGCCATGTCAGCACGTAGCTGTGCAATATCAATACATTTCTGTGCTTCAGTGTATGCGGAGACAATATGTGTGCATACATTTCCCTTATCATACCATCCACAGTCACACTGCATCTTGACTAGATCCACAGTATTCCAAGTTGAATCTGAGCTGGGCCCTGCCCCTGTTTGCACAGAGCACATTCCTTGCTCATTTGTCAGGATCTGCTGTCCCACTGTGTTGGCTGCTGAAGATGTTGATGCTGACAAGGAGATCCTCAGTCTTCCTGCGTCTGCCAAGTCGTCCATGTAGCTACATTAACAAAAGAGCATTTAGTCTGAGGATAACAGGCATTATTGTGTATAAAATTAAATATAGTATTGACCTTTTTAAATCACAGAAATTGATCATTTTTAATTCAATTCTCATTTAATTCCATTCATGCAGGACATGTAACAGAGGACAGTATTGTGAGCATAGAATTAGTCGTTTCAAGTATCTGAAAGATAACATTACCAAATGCCTTACCAATAATATTTTTGAATATCACCACATAGCAAGTGAAGAAGTTGATCAACTCTTCTGTTTGCCTCTCCCCTTAGGAACTAGTATTTCAGCGCAAGAAAAAACCTAAAAGGGGAAAACAATAATATACCGTTATGATTAATTCACAGATTGAGAAAACAATACTCACTCAGTCTTGGGGAGCTAAGATTCTGATATTGGAAACTTTGGAAATGATAACTTAATATGTAAATGCAAAAAAAAAAAAGTTCCAAATGTGACCAGAAAAATTGTGTTCAGTGGCAGACTAGAAGAGAAATATGCCATCTAGGGAACCAAATGTTCCCAATCATGAGTTACTTTTTGTTTTATATCATGCATTGTAATGTTTGGAAAAAACATGATTATTAATCTTTGACTACCTCTCTGCCTTGTTGTTGGTGTCGCTGTTGTTGTGCTCAAATAGTCGTCCAAAATTGGCCCATAGTGCTGCATGTGGAAGCCAGTGCACCTTCAGGTATGTTGTCACTCGATTGCTGCCAAGCTGGGCATCAAGGTCATTGCACACACTAGTGGAAACGGTCACAAAATCTTCCTCCTGAAATCAAACCATATCATATATTATGGCTGCCAGTTTAGAGTACCCAACAAAGACGAAACATGGGTAATACCAGATATTGAGACACATACAATTTTATATATCTATTGTAGTTACCGTCATGCAAGCTTTCATTGAGGTCATGGCATGAATGACGACATGTCTTTTGTCAGGTGACAGGTTCCCACCATCTCTTGATGTAACCCAGCGATGTACAGCCTTTAATAGACAATATATGGCACTTTAAATGAGGCTCCATTGTTTTTTCAGAAGCTACAGCAGGCATATGATATCAAAATTGTAAATCAATTTATTTACAACCAAAGAGAATGTTCAAAGGACCTTCTTGTGCATTTCTGAAATGCAATCAGTACCTGGAGAACATGAAACCAACAGAGGAGAACTTTGGTTTTGGGGAAAACTTCTCTTATGGCATTGAGCTCTTTTAAGTCTCTGTCGATCATAACTGACCTAGGAAAAATAAGTCCAATAATAATATTGCAGAATACTGGAGTATCACAATTTCATCTAGGCAAATGTATTAAGTTGAAAATTGTTTAAGTTATAAAAGGTAATCAGTTATCTCTCAGTATTACAACTCTTTTGTGCTTGTATGGGTATTGGACTTTTGAAAAGAACTGTTCTCACCTTGGGTAAAAGTTTGGATTTCTTGAACAAAGCATGTTCAAGCAAAGCTCAACTATTGCTGAGGATTCCTGGCTCATTATTAGGTACGCAAATGGCACTCCTCTTCCAGTTTGATTGACAAGTACAAGGGCATACAGTGCATACCCATATGATGTCAAACCTTTGTAGGATGCATCCATAAAAACCATGGGGTGGGGGTTCTCTTGGAGTAGAGCCTTCTGTTGTGGTGTCTGGACAACAATAACCAGTGGCTGGTCTTTTGTCAAAGGTTGAAAAAAGCAAATATTTTCTTTCAGTTCACCTGTCACCAGCTTTTCCACACTCACAGCATCATTAATGTCCGGCAAAGTGAAGATGCGGAGATGGCGTTTTACCAACCTTACATCTTCTGGAGTTAGGAAGAAACGTCTGTCATGCTTATCGGTGTAACCCCGACTACATGCCCAATCACAACTTTTTATGACAATCTGTGATATGGATAGACCTTGTGTGAGCCATATTTCGACAAATCCTAACAATTCTGGATTAATTGCATTTTTCTTCCTCTCTTCAGGGTTTGACAAATCATGTCCTGTGTGTGTTAATTGCTGCCGAACTACTACTGCTGTGAAACCGGTCTCCTCTATAAATTTAAATGACACATAGGCTTCACAGGAATTGGCCCTTGTTTCACATGCCTTGCCCATGCTTTTTCCTTTTGGTTTGTTGCCTCTTTCACAGGCATGGAAATAATAATTTTTGCTGCTCTGTTTTGCTGCCAAGAAAAAGGTCTTTGTTTTCTTCTGTAGTTCTTCTACATAGTTCTCCATAAACTCAGTTTTCTTGTCCCCATGAACAATTTTGATATCTGTGGAAACACGGGAATCTTTTTCTATTCTCAGTTTCCTTCGGATGCCCTCGATCCATAGCTGCTCCATAATCTGCAGTTGATATAAACAAAACAGCTTTAAGCAAACAATAATTTTACAAAACACTTCAGAAATAGACACAGCATACCTGAATGTTACTAGATTAGAAGAAAACTAGTTGTATGTTTGCAAATTTCAGTACTACACAGAAAGTAGCATATGAAGTTTCCTGAGATTTGTGTTATTACATTTAGATATTACATTTAGATAAGGTGCTCTAAGAGCAGTATTAGAATGTATACGAGAAGGGAGGCAGTAGTATAAGAAAGTGTGCAACGAATGCCCATAGAGCACCCAATTAATGTTGGATGTAAATCTAATTCGGTCCCCTGAGAGCAGTACTAGAATGCTTTGAGCGAAAATGTCCTTAGAGCAGCCAATTCATGTTTCATGCAGATACTACAAGGTGTCCTGAGAACAGTATTAAAATGTGAGTAAGGATGCAGAAAAATGTCCTTAGAGCAGCCAATTGTAGATCGAATGTCATAAGGTGCAAATTATTGCATGGAGATATGGTAAGGTGCCCTGAGAGCAGCAATAGAATATTTGCAACAAAAATGCGCTAAGAGTAGCAAATGATTGCATGGAGTTACAGTAAGGTGCCCTCAGAGCAGCATTAGAATATCTGCAACAAAAACGCGTTAAGAGCAGCAAATGATTGCATGGAGATACGGTAAGGTGCCCCGAGAGCAGCGTTAGAATATCTGCAACAAAGACGCGTTAAGAGCAGCAAATGATTGCATGGAGATACGGTAAGGTGCCCCGAGAGCAGCGTTAGAATATCAGCAACAAAGACGCGTTAAGAGCAGCAAATGATTGCATGGAGATACGGTAAGGTGCCCCGAGAGCAGCGTTAGAATATCTGCAACAAAGACGCGCTGAGAGCAGCAAATGATTGCATGGAGATACGGTAAGGTGCCCCGAGAGCAGCGTTAGAATATCTGCAACAAAGACGCGCTGAGAGCAGCAAATGATTGCATGGAGATACGGTAAGGTGCCCTCAGAGCAGCGTTAGAATATCTGCAACAAAAACGCGTTAAGAGCAGCAAATGATTGCATGGAGATACGGTAAGGTGCCCCGAGAGCAGCGTTAGAATATCTGCAACAAAGACGCGCTGAGAGCAGCAAATGATTGCATGGAGATACGGTAAGGTGCCCTCAGAGCAGCGTTAGAATATCTGCAACAAAAACGCGTTAAGAGCAGCAAATGATTGCATGGAGATACGGTAAGGTGCCCCGAGAGCAGCGTTAGAATATCTGCAACAAAGACGCGTTAAGAGCAGCAAATGATTGCATGGAGTTACGGTAAGGTGCCCTCAGAGCAGCGTTAGAATATCTGCAACAATACAGCGCTAAGAGCAGCAAATGATTGCACGGAGATACGGTAAGGTGCCCTGAGAGCAGCATTAGAATTCATGCTGCAAAAATACCCTTAGAGCTGCCAATTGTAGATCTAATATCATAGGGTGCCCTCTGAGCAGCATTAGAATATCTGCAACATAACAGCGCTAAGAGCAGCAAATGATTGCACGAAGATACGGTAAGGTGCCCTGAGAGCAGCATTAGAATATCTGCAACAAAAACGCGCTAAGAGCAGCAAATGATTGCACGAAGATACGGTAAGGTGCCCTGAGGGTGGCATTAGAATATCTGCAACAAAAATGCACTTAGAGCAGCAAATGATTGCATGGAGATACGGTAAGGTGCCCTGAGAGCAGCATTAGAATATCTGCAACAAAAATGCACTAAGAGCAGCAAATGAATGTTGCATGGAGATACAGTAAGGTGCCCTGAGTGCAGTATTAGAATTCATGCTGCAAAAATACCCTTAGAGCTGCCAATTGTAGATCTAATATCATAGGGTGCCCTCTGAGCAGCATTAGAATATCTGCAACAAAAATGTGCTAAGAGCAGCAAATGATTGCAAGAAGATACGGTAAGGTGCCCTGAGAGCAGCATTAGAATATCTGCAACATAAACGCGCTGAGAGCAGCAAATGATTGCACGGAATTACGGTAATGTGCCCTGAGAGCAGCATTAGAATATCTGCAACAAAAACGCGCTAAGAGCAGCAAATGATTGCACGGAGTTACGGTAAGGTGCCCTGAGAGCAGCATTAGAATATCTGCAACAAAAACGCGTTAAGCCAAAGCCAAAGCCAAGACTCTGAAAAAACAAAAATCTGATATTATATACCCGATATTTTTCTTTTCAGTATAATGATAGTGAGTTGTGATCCTGTGAGGATCCAAAAATATAATAGTAAATATGTAGTAAATATGGCTCATGCAAGTCTTCTGAAACAGTACAAACAGTACAAAGGCCTTGCAAGAGGAAAAGACTCTGAAAATCTACACTTCAAAACATAATTTATGGTTTATGAAAAGAAATAAGGCTCTTGAGTCTTGACACTTTCACCATTTTTTTTATTATTTTTTTAAATGGTTATGCATTTGTACAATTGTGATTTAATAATATAATAAAGTCACTTGATTCTTTGTTTTAAATATTTTCCCCCCTCTTTTCAGTTTCGAAATATGGATGTCGTCAATGTGTCATGTGCAGATATTCAGACTCCAGAGGGTTTTCTGTATGTGATTCTGCCTTTTATAATGAATCAAACTCTCAGTGTTGACAATGAGCAGGGCTGGTATTTAGAGGTGAGTGTTTCTGATCTTAAACTACACCATTATTCACACACACACATACACACACACTGTATAATTATCACCAGTGGTATTTGATCAGGATGGACTGAAGATAGCAGATCCTTCAGATCCTCAAAAACTGATTGCTCCTGCAATGGCTGTGAAATCTGGTCATCTCGTCACGTCTCGCTGTGTGAATCTGAATCATGAGATCATCAACGAATCTGCTGATAGAGTAAATTAACTCAATCTCTCTCAACATTCATCTGTTCAATATGTAACCCTTTATTAACATTAAAAAAGCTGCTCTAATGCTTCTTTCTCTCATTTCAGACTTATTTCAGTCATGTGACCGCATATAGAGGTGAGAGAATCAGTAAAACAACACATCAGTGTGTCCTGCTGATTGAGATTAAACTCTGTGTTGAACTGAATCTTCAAGTGAATCATGATAATTGTGTGTTTCAGTGAGGAATGAAACTGCAGCGACTCCAAACCCAGGTGAGTTTCAGCTGATAAACATCCGATTATTCACCAATAAAACACTGCGGATCTGGTTCACACTCAATCTACTTTCAGTCTTCTCTCTCGTATTGACTCATGTTTTTGAACTGTGTGTGTTTTTAAAGATGTTCTGAATGAAGTGACTCCAGATCTCCAGCTCTCAGGTAAACTGCGTTTTTAATATTTATAATTTTCATCAGTTTATGTATTAAATCGCTGAGTTGAATTTTTTTGTCTCTGACATATGTAGATGAGTGGTGGTGGATTTCTGCTCTTATTGTCATTTTTCTTCTGGTGTTGATCTGTTTCTTGCTGCGAAAAAGGATCTTCAGGTGAGTCGAAGCTGATCTCTCCTAACATCTTATAGTTCACAATATCATCACTCGCATTTTCATTCATTTATTTATTCATTTTCAACAGATGATTTTAGTTATTTTATATCTCAACTTCAAAATAAACATGAAATCCTTTGAATATAAATGTAATCAGATTGTGTTTTCAGAGGGAAAAGCAGTTAATTCATAAGCGTGAAGCTCCAGACAACATGTGAGTGAATCCAACTGATAAATGAACTGATTTACTGAAACACACAAGCATTTACGAGACGTGTGGAAAGCCATTGAATCTATGTGTTTTTCTCACAGGGATCTGATCTGATCTGATCCTAAGGCACTGCAGAAATCGTTTCGGTGAATCAGTTTTACATCCTGATCACCATCTGACGGTCTGAACCAAAATCATGGCCATTTTATTACTAGACTGCTCCATACATGAAAATAAAACACCTAACCCTAAAAAAATTCTAACAAAAGGTTTCTCAGCTGTCTTTTGTAGTATTATGTGTCCTTAATAACATACTAAAAGTTTACCAAAGTTTGAGCACTAGAAAGGTGTAATTTTCAAGATGGCGTCCAAGATGGTCAGGGAGCCCTTAAAATATCCTAACTCCTTCATTATTTGACTTAGTCAAGTAATCTTGGTGTCTAACCCCATGTTTTTTGGGTCTGTGAATCCATTGGACTTGTCTAAATTGCACTGACATGATAACATAGTTATGAAATACATGATTTTGTGAGAATACTGTAAGGTTTTATCATTGTTTGGGGTGAACCAGAGATGTAAACAATTTAGCCTATGTCATGTAACTTGTTTTGCTAAAACACAGACTTTACATTCAATTTAAAGGTTATTGCACCCAAAAGTAACTTAAATTGGAGTTGTATAACTTTGATCATAACTTTGATCATAAACAACTCTGTATTAGCCCGAACAGAGGCCTGTGTGTGAAACCTCTAAAATGGTCACTCTTTTCAATTTTAATAAGGTAATTAATATGTAATGCATCCTTTATAGATGTTTTAGAGTATAAAGGTGGCATTTTACTAAACCCAACAAACCTAAATTCACCATTTTCAGCAATTAAGAAGATGGTAGAATAGAATATTGACATTTGATATTGCGTGACTCATTGTAATGTTGTTGGCAGCACAGTGTATACCATTTTGCTCAAACAAAATTCATCCTTGACTACTTAAAACAAAAGTTCTTAATTTTTTGTAATTTAATTTAAAAAAGTAAACTTTTTTTTTTTTTTTATTCTGTTTGTTACGACTTACAGCTTAGGAAAATAAAAAATTCAGTATCTCAAAAAAAATTAATATTCCATTTTGAGCTTGATTAGTTTTATTAATTATGAGTATAAATACTGGGTACCTCCTGGGCTAGTTCAGAACATCCAACCACAATTATGGGAAAGACTACTGACTTGACTGTTGTCCAGAAGACAATCATCATAACCCTCCACTAGGGGATTAAGCCATAGAAGGTCATTGCTGAAAGGGCTGGCTGTTCACAGAGTGCTGTATCAAAATATATTTATAGAAAGTTGACTGGAAGGAAAAAGTGTGATAGGAAAAGGTGCATAAGCAACAGGGATGACTTCAGCCTTGGGAAGATTGTCAGGAAAAGCAGATTCAAGAACTTGGGAGAGCTTCACAAGGAGTGGGCTGAAGCCGGAGTCAGTGCATCAAGAGTCATCAAGCTCAGACATCTTCAAGAAAAGGGCTACAGCTGTCACACTCCTAAAACTAAGCCACTCATGAACCAAAAAAAAAAAAAAAAAAAAAAAAAACATCAGAAGCATTTCACCTGGGATAAGGAAAAAAAAAGAACTGGACTGTTGCTCAGTGGTTCACAGTCCAGATGAAAAGTTAATTTTGCATTTCATTTGGAATTCAAGGTCTGGAGGAAGACTGGAGAGGGACAGAATCCAAAGTCCAGTGTGAAGTTTCTGAAGTCAATGATGATTTGAGTGCCGTGTCTGCTGGTGTTGGTTCATTATGTTTTATCAAGTCCAAAGTCAATGCAGCCATCTACCAGGAGATTTCGTAGCACTTTATGCTTCCATCTGCTGACAAGCTTAATGGAGATGCTGATTTAATTTTGCAGCAGGAATTTAGCACCTATGTCAGGGATCTAGGAGGGAGGACCCAATTTCATTGGGAGGTAATAAGGTTTTATTGACAAAACAGACTGATACAAGAGGGTAGTGAAGTGAACAATAGATAACAGAACATGATAACAGTTAACAGGAACAGCTAGGGGAGGCCACTGGGAAAGCTTCAGGAAACAGCTGGCAGAATACTTGGCAAAAGAGGGGGCAGCAAAACCAGGCTGATGGAGAAGACCACACAAGGCACCGTAGAGCAGATCTCAGACACTTGTTAACCACTGACTCTGAAACAGACCAAGTGCCAGGTAGGTAGAACTAGAATTTAGTTCTAGAATTTAGTTAGGTAGAATTTTTTTGATTGATCTTTGAGAAAATATTCTAATTTTTTGAGATTCTGAAGCTGTAAGTCGTAACCATCAGAACTCAAACAAAAACTCTTTACATATTTCAGTTTGTGCATGTGCAATAAATGTAGAATATAAAAGGTTTGCTTTTTTAAATTAAATTACAAAAAATAAATAACTTTTCCATGATATTCTATTTTTTTTTTTTTTTTTTTTACATGTACCTGCATTTACTTAAGGGAAATTGTACATATTTTCCCCATAAATATGCTTGTAACCAATTGCTTTAATATATAATTGGACTTGTAATCACTTATCTATCATGCAAATATGCTAGTTATAATATTACATGGCAAAAACATGTATCAGGCACCAATATTTCTGGTCTAGGAGGAAAACCAAGGAGTAGTGGTCATTTTAAGGACCTGGCGGCAGCCATTTTGAAAAACGGGGCCTTTCTTGGAGTCAAACTTTGGTAAACTTTTAGTATGTTTTTATGTACATTTGATACTACTGTAAACCACTGAGAAACGTTTTGTTAGAATTTTTTTGGGGTCAAGACATATTTGCAGCTGACTATACCTGTTTCAAATGGAAAAGACCGGGAAACAGTGATGTTATACTGCATGTGGCTTTATTTGTTTTATAAGACTGTAACTATGTAGTTGATGATGCTGTGATAGTTACATTAGCTGATGTTAAACATTAAAATATTTATATTGAGGTGTTGATTTTGAAAAGTGAATCTACTTTGATAACACAACGTTGTTTAACCTTCATAAATTGCACCATGTATAAATACACAATTTCATGTGTAATTACATCCTAGTTTGCATTTAGATCAACACTGTACATGATAAAGGCGAAAAATCTTATGACTGACAGCAATGGCTTTAAAATCAACTTCAATAAACTACCACATGCTCAAAATTGTAAAACAGCAGTTTTATTTTGGAAACATACTGTATTAAACAGATGGAAATAATCCCAAATGTTATGCAGAGTATACATGTACAGTATGTATTGTTAAAAACATGTAGAAGAACAATTCAAATACAATAATATTTAAAGGTTTTTGTAAAATAATTTAGCATATTTTTGCATATAAATGGATATTTTTTTGCAGCACTTCCAAGAGAAACAATACCAATACAGCACTTGTACCCTTATGTCCGATACCAGTTGATCTTTTATTTTGGTGGAAAACTACAGTTTCTGTAAAAAACATCTTTAGTAATGCATCTCATTACAAGAGATGTGTACATTTGTGCAGTGAAAATGTGTTGAACAGTTTGAGAGGGGAACCTGCAATCAGGGGCACTGTAAGCGGAGGGAAGGTTGTCAAAACAGGACAGTTCCAAGGGCCCAGTGTTAGAGGGGGCACCCCGACGGGGTATCTTTTTTTACAGCGGGGAATGCGGAATGTGATTTCTACCGAAGGGGACACTAAAATGTTAGAGCCAACAGCCTCGTGCATATCGTTTGGTTGTGCTTCGGGTGATCCTTGAAAGTGTCCCAGCTCCAGGACCTTTCTGACGCCGTCCCATCCACTCTCTCCCACTTGTGCACTTTCTGTTATTGTCCTGTATAAACAAAAACACCAAAAATAAATACTCATAAAATACCAACTTTGATATTGTGAAATACATTTAACTGAAAACTGAATGCAAAATTAATCAAACACTTATTTAATGTATTCAGATAAAAGTTTACAATATTAACAAATTATTCAGAAGTAGTGTTTCAGGTACACTGTTTTAACCCTAGCAATACACCCTAGCATCCCTAGGGAACATTATCCGTTTGGGCTGCTATTGTTGTTTCGCAGGCTATGTGATGTCAGACCTTGGAACTGGGAGTACATCGGTCTATTACGAATTCATGGGTGGGAAGTCAGGGGTTTGACTGCTGTTCCAGTGCACTTTCACAGGTATAAGGTTGGAAAAACAAGGGTTACCGGTTGCCTGGAATGTGGCAGAAATATGCCTCTAACCGCAGGTGAAGAGTTGTCTTTCCATCAACACAAGTTTGTGATGCAGTTTGCGAATGTTCATTTGAACTATGGTTTCAGGAAACACTGAATCGTTGAGTTATGTTGGTAACTTCGGAACTTGCAAGTTGGCTAACGATGCTTTTGGGAAACGCACCCCTGTATGGTATGTGTGAAGAAAAAAATTTGTCACCGGAGTGTACGCGGAGGCTCTGAGTGGACATCCGCATGCCACCTATTTTTTTGTTCAGTAGGCTTCAAAAGCAACAATTGCACATGCACAGACTGTGTGAAGAAGCCTGTTGCTACTTGAACCTGTACAATCTTGTTGATAAAACAATATAAAGACAGCCAGATGTGCCATAATTCTGGGCATTTGTTTGTTCAAATGTTTGCTGCGGAGCAGACCATCAGCTTATGCTTTTAAACACAAGTAGTCTGACTCCGCACTGTCCTTGTTCATGTCCGCATTGCCTTTGCCGAAAATATAACCAGGGCTTATAATGCTAGTTACACGGCACTTGGTTTGAGTCGATTTAATTTACATTTGTGAATGCAACATTCATTATTAGAACTGTTTATAAATCTGTTGTTGTTTGTTTCAGTGTCACATAAACCTTCAGAAATCATTATAATATGCTGATTTTGTAGTCGGGAAACATGTCTGATTATTAACAATGTTGAAAACAGTTTTGCTGCTTAACATTTTTGTGGAACAATGATATCGCTCAAACATTTGTTATATGATTTAAAGAAGAGAGAAACAAATAATTTTATTCATCATGCATGAAAGTGACAAAAAGCGAGTGAAGACGTTAAATTATTTTTATTTAATACATGCATTAACAAATTGAATTGATATTTGATAAAGGCAAATAAATGCTGTTCATTAAATTAATATATGTATCAAAAAATCCAGAACAATAAAATGCATCATCATTTCCACACAAAATATGAAGCAGCACAATTGTTTCCAACATTGATAATAGTCAGAAATGTTTCTTGAGTCAAATAAATTGTAATGATTTCTAAAAGTGATTTTTCATTCAACACTAAAAACTGGAGCAGTGATGAAGAAAATTCTGCTTTGCATCACAGGAATAACATTGCATTTTATAGTATATTAATATTGAAACTGTAATATGACTGTAAACAGTATATTAATATTTTCAGTCGGAAAAGGGTGGATTGCCCACTTCAGGTTAGTGGAGAGTTCCTGCCTCAAGTGAAGGAGTTCAGGTATCTTGGGGTCTTGTTCACGAGTGAGGGAAGGATGGAACGGGAGATTGAGAGGTGCAGCTTCTGCAGTAATGCGGTCGCTGTACTGGTCTGTCATGGTGAAGTAGGAGCTGAGCTGTAAGACAAAGCTCTCAATTTACCGGTCAATCTACGTTCCTAGTCTCACCTATGGTCATGAGCTGTGGGTCATGACCGAAAAGGACAAGATCCCGGATACAGGCAGCTGAAATGAGCTTTCTCCGTAGGGTGGCTGGGCGCTCCCTTAGACATAGGGTGAATAGCTCGGTCACTCGGGAGGAGCTCAGAGTAGAGCCGTTGCTCCTCCACATTGAGAGGAGCCAGCTGAGGTGGCTCGGGCATCTAACTTCCCAGGGAGGTGTTCCAGGCACGTCCCACCGGGAGGAGGCCCCGGGGAAGACCTAGGACACGGTGGAGGGACTATGTCTCCCGGCTGGCCTGGGAACGCCTCGGGGTTCCCCTGGAAGAGCTGGAAAAAGTGGCTAGGGAGAGGGAAGTCTGGGCATCTCTGCTTAGACTGTGCCCCCCGCGACCCGGCCCCAGATAAGCGGAAGATGATTGATGGAATATTGAAAACTTTTTTGTACTTTTAATATTTCACAATATTTTCTATTTATTTATTTATTTTTAACTTGATTTTTGATCAAATAAATTCAGCCCTGATGTGCAGAAGATAGGGGAGAGCGGGGTCGAAAGTAACGTGGGACGGAAGTAACAAAGTGATTTTCTCGGAGCCTCTTTCTGCATTTGCATTCCCAGCTATGACAGCATGTTCAATCCTTGATGGAGCTGAGAAATATCACGTGATTTCTTCATCGTTTCCAGAAGTTAGGTCCATAAAACTGTTTTCGAGAGCAAAAAGTAAATTATTGAAGCGGTAATTTGTTTTTCTTCGTGTATTTCACAATAATGATCAATCTACAGATTATTTAGTGCTTTAACACATCCTAAAAGTTTGCATTTTCAGATTTTTTCAGTATAAAATTAAATCGAGTTTAAATGTCAGGAGTTCCTGTCGGGGCGAAAGTAACAGTTGTTACTTTTGTCCCGCTACAGTGACAAAAAGTATTTATTTTGTTCCAGTGCATGTTATATTGTGAATTTCTGTGTCTTGCATCATTTCTTACAAATGTTTATGTCACATTATACCAAAAAGAATATGTCTGAGTGAGGGTCAGAAAGACAGACAGAGGACTGGTTTGATCCAGATGTTTTTGAGAGGGCATTTCAGGACATAGAGGAACATCACTCTCTGAGCAGCTGCTTTGTCGCATTTATATTTAGGTTTTAGCCATATCTTAGCCTTTACTCCTCCACCTGTGAATTTGCAGTGTTTCCAGATTTTTATGCATAAAAACAACTGGATGGAAACATAAAAGGGGCCTACTATTACATTATGTTTAGAGTTTTTTATTATGCTATTGTAATTAGTAGAATTTTTTGTTTTTATAAAAATACACTGAAATTGACAAAAAAAAATAACGGGGGCGGGGCGGGTCTGACCAAGGCCATTTCGCGAGTCTAAGGGCCCCGCCCAGAGGGGACAGTGCTTCTGTTTCTCCGCTCTCTGCGCCAATTCTCCCATCCACTCCCTGCCACTGGGGCGGCGGGTAGGTCTGGGCTGGCCTGTTGACGTTGCGGGGACCCGGAGCATTTCGTGGGCAGGTGTCCATTGATGGAGTGGGGATGATGATCCGGGTCCCGGACGTCCCACAGATCACCCCCGGTCAGGCTGGCGAGTACCAAATACCAGTGAGTATCAAAGGGGGTACATATCCGGCCTTTGTGGATTCAGAATGTAACCAAGCTTCAATCCATCAAAGCCTGAATCAACCGGGGGCATTGGATACAAGCCGCGTGGTTAAGGTGCGGTGCGTACACGGGGATGTGGTGGAGTATCCGGTTGTATAATTAAATTCCGGGGACAAAAGCATAGTGTGGGAACGAATTGGCCCACGTTTCCGGTTTTATTGGGGTCGTTATGTGCGGATGCCTCTTGGGGAAATAAAGCGCGGAAGGAGACCGCACGGGTACAGGTGGGGGAAACTGAGCCAGAACCGCCGGGTTCTGCTTCAGGGGAATCGAACGAAATTGGGAGATTGATTCTATCGGAGCGTGATGACTTTCCTCTGGAGCGGTCTCAGGATGAGACACTAAAACATACATTTCAACAGGTCCGCGCCATCGATGGCCAGTCTTTCCAAACTGCCCTCCCGCTCTCCTATCCGTATCTTGCCATTTTAAAAGACCGGTTGTATCGAGTGACCCAAGACACTTGGACAAAATTTAATATAACCCAATTGTTAATTCCAAAGGGCCGCAGGGAAATGCTTATTCAGCCGTCAGCTACAGTTTCGCATCAGACAGTGCACTATAGACCCCCTGAGGAACAGTTCCACTCATTCTCTACTATAGGAGAGGAAGAATTGTATAAACTTGTTAAATCATCTAAACTTACAACATGTATGTTAGACCCTATACCATCTAAGCTCTTAAAAGAGGTGCTTCCAGAAGTCATAGGTCCTCTTCTGACTATTATTAATTCCTCATTGTCATTAGGATATGTCCCCAAAACCTTCAAACTGGCTGTTATTAAGCCTCTCATAAAAAAGCCACAACTTGACCCCAGAGAACTAGTTAATTATAGACCAATCTCGAATCTCCCTTTTCTGTCCAAGATACTAGAAAAGGTGGTATCCTCACAATTATATTCCTTCTTAGAGAAAAATGGTACAGTATTGTTCAAAATAATAGCAGTACAATGTGACTAACCAGAATAATCAAGGTTTTTCGTATATTTTTTTTATTGCTACGTGGCAAACAAGTTACCAGTAGGTTCAGTAGATTCTCAGAAAACAAATGAGACCCAGCATTCATGATATGCACGCTCTTAAGGCTGTGCAATTGGGCAATTAGTTGAATTAGTTGAAAGGGGTGTGTTCAAAAAAATAGCAGTGTGGCATTCAATCACTGAGGTCATCAATTTTGTGAAGAAACAGGTGTGAATCAGGTGGCCCCTATTTAAGGATGAAGCCAACACTTGTTGAACATGCATTTGAAAGCAGAGGAAAATGGGTCGTTCAAGACATTGTTCAGAAGAACAGCGTACTTTGATTAAAAAGTTGATTAGAGAGGGGAAAACCTATAAAGAGGTGCAAAAAATGATAGGCTGTTCAGCTAAAATGATCTCCAATGCCTTAAAATGGAGAGCAAAACCAGAGAGACGTGGAAGAAAACGGAAGACAACCATCAAAATGGATAGAAGAATAACCAGAATGGCAAAAGCTCAGCCAATGATCACCTCCAGGATGATCAAAGACAGTCTGGAGTTACCTGTAAGTACTGTGACAGTTAGAAGACGTCTGTGTGAAGCTAATCTATTTTCAAGAATCCCCCGCAAAGTCCCTCTGTTAAAAAAAAGGCATGTGCAGAAGAGGTTACAATTTGCCAAAGAACACATCAACTGGCCTAAAGAGAAATGGAGGAACATTTTGTGGACTGATGAGAGTAAAATTGTTCTTTGTTTGTTCAGTTTGTGAGACGACCCCCAAACTCTGAATTCAAGCCACAATACACAGTGGAGACAGTGAAGCATGGAGGTGCAAGCATCATGATATGGGCATGTTTCTCCTACTATGGTGTTGGGCCTATTTATCGCATACCAGGGATCATGGATCAGTTTGCATATGTTAAAATACTTGAAGAGGTCATGTTGCCCTATGCTGAAGAGGACATGCCCTTGAAATGGTTGTTTCAACAAGACAATGACCCAAAACACACTAGTAAACGGGCAAAGTCTTGGTTCCAAACCAAAAAAATTTATGTTATGGAGTGGCCAGCCCAATCTCCAGACCTTAATCCAATTGAGAACTTGTGGGGTGATATCAAAAATGCTGTTTCTGAAGCAAAACCAAGAAATGTGAATGAATTGTGGAATGTTGTTAAAGAATCATGGAGTGGAATAACAGCTGAGAGGTGCCACAAGTTGGTTGACTCCATGCCACCCAGATGTCAAGCAGTTTTAAAAAACTGTGGTCATACAACTAAATATTAGTTTAGTGATTCACAGGATTGCTAAATCCCAGAAAAAAAAAATGTTTGTACAAAATAGTTTTGAGTTTGTACAGTCAAAGGTAGACACTGCTATTTTTTTTGAACACACCCCTTTCAACTAATTGCCCAATTGCACAGCCTTAAGAGCGTGCATATCATGAATGCTGGGTCTTGTTTGTTTTCTGACAATCTACTGAACCTACTGGTAACTTGTGTGCCACGTAGCAATAAAAAATATACTAAAAACCTTGATTATTCTGGTTAGTCACATTGTACTGCTATTATTGAACAATACTGTATATGTGAGGATTTCCAGTCAGGATTTAGACCGTATCATAGTACTGAAACTGCTCTCCTTAGAGTTACAAATGATCTGCTCTTATCATCTGATCGTGGGTGTATCTCTCTATTAGTTTTATTGGATCTTAGTGCTGCGTTTGACACAATTGACCACAAAATTCTTTTGCATAGACTTGAACACTTTGTTGGCATCAGTGGAAGTGCATTAGCATGGTTTAAATCGTACTTATATGACCGCCATCAGTTCGTAGCAGTGAATGAAGATGTATCATATCGATCACAAGTGCAGTATGGAGTACCTCAAGGCTCAGTTCTAGGGCCGCTACTCTTCACGCTTTATATGTTACCCTTGGGAGATATCATCAGGAAACATGGTGTTAGCTTTCACTGTTATGCTGATGATACGCAGCTCTATATTTCCTCGCAGCCCGGTGAAACACACCAATTTGAAAAACTAATGGAATGCATAGTCGATATAAAAAATTGGATGACGAGTAATTTCTTACTGCTAAATTCAGAAAAAACAGAGGTGTTAATCATAGGGCCTAAAAACTCTACTTGTAATAACCTAGAACACTGTCTAAGACTTGATGGTTGCTCTGTCAATTCTTCGTCATCAGTTAGGAACCTAGGTGTGCTACTTGATCGTAATCTTTCCTTAGAAAGCCACGTTTCTAGCATTTGTAAAACTGCATTTTCCATCTCAAAAATATATCTAAATTACGGCCTATGCTCTCAATGTCAAATGCAGAAATGTTAATCCATGCATTTATGACTTCAAGGTTAGACTATTGTAATGCTTTATTGGGTGGTTGTTCTGCACGCTTGGTAAACAAACTACAGCTAGTCCAAAATGCAGCAGCAAGAGTTCTTACTAGAACCAGGAAGTATGACCATATTAGCCCGGTCCGGTCCACACTGCACTGGCTCCCTATCAAACATCGTATAGATTTTAAAATATTGCTTATTACTTATAAAGCCCTGAATGGTTTAGCACCTCAGTATTTGAATGAGCTCCTTTTACATTATACTCCTCTACGTCCGCTACGTTCTCAAAACTCAGGCAATTTGATAATACCTAGAATATCAAAATCAACTGCGGGCGGCAGATCCTTTTCCTATTTGGCGCCTAAACTCTGGAATAACCTACCTAACATTGTTCGGGAGGCAGACACACTCTTGCAGTTTAAATCTAGATTAAAGACCCATCTCTTTAACCTGGCATACACATAACATACTAATATGCTTTTAATATCCAAATCCGTTAAAGGATTTTTAGGCTGCATTAATTAGGTAAACTGGAACCGGAACACTTCACATAACACCGTACTTTCTACATCATTAGAAGAATGGCATCTACGCTAATATTTGTCTGTTTCTCTCTTGTTCCGAGGTCACCATGGCCACCAGATCCAGTCTGTGTCCAGATCAGAGGGTCACTGCAGTCACCCGGATCCAGTACGTATCCAGACCAGATGGTGGATCAGCACCTAGAAAGGACCTCTACTGCCCTGAAAGACAGCGGAGACCAGGACAACTAGAGCCCCAGATACAGATCCCCTGTAAAGACCTTGTCTCAGAGGAGCACCAGGACAAGACCACAGGAAACAGATGATTCTTCTGCACAATCTGACTTTGCTGCAGCCTGGAATTGAACTACTGGTTCCGTCTGGTCAGAGGAGAACTGGCCCCCCAACTGAGCCTGGTTTCTCCCAAGGTTTTTTTCTCCATTCTGTCACCGATGGAGTTTCGGTTCCTTGCCGCTGTCGCCTCTGGCTTGCTTAGTTGGGGTCACTTCATCTACAGCGATATCATTGACTTGATTGCAAATTAAAACAGACACTATTTCAACTGAACAGAGATGACATAACTGAATTCAATGATGAACTGCCTTTAACTATCATTTTGCATTATTGAGACACTGTTTTCCAAATGAATGTTGTTCAGTGCTTTGGCGCAATGTATTTTGTTTAAAGCACTATATAAATAAAGGTGATTGATTGATTGATTGATGCGGCTGCAACGGACCATGGCTGAAGTTGATCACCGGTAAACTTAAACTCAAAATAGAAACAAATATAAATAACAGATACAACATAACATATTTGTGTGCACTTCAAATCAGTCACAATGTATTGTGAATGTAAATGTAAACTTATGCAAACCTAACAATAAATAGAGAATGAATGACTGAATTGTGTTTCCTGTGGTTACTTATGCGATCATACTGAAACAAATGAAAATGAATAAGAAGTTTAAATAAAGCTCATTCTGAAATGAATGTCCTTCGTGTAAATATATGTATGCATATGTGTGTGCGCTGGATACATCCACTTTACCGCTCTTGTGCGGCCACCACTCGGGCCGTCACAATGATCTCGGGCCAGAGGCGAATATCAAACCACAATCCCTTGCCCTGGCTCCAGGTGGAGATCACCTCTCGCCATCCCAACTCACTGATTTAACGAAATTGCAGGCAGAGTTTGCCGACATCTTCTTGCCCCTACCGGGCCATACTAACCTGATTCAGCACCATATCGAGACCGAGCCGGGCGTGGTAGTTCGCAGCCGGCCGTATCGTTTACCGGAGCACAAGAAAAAGGTAGTTCAGGCTGAATTAGGCGCTATGCTTGACATGGGGGTAATAAAGGAATCTAATAGTAACTGGGCGAGCCCGATAGTTTTAGTTCCAAAAACAGACGGCTCAGTCCGGTTCTGTGTAGATTACCGCAAGGTGAATGCTGTGTCGAAATTCGACGCATATCCAATGCCGCGGGTTGACGAGTTGCTTGATCGGCTAGGCACGGCTCCTATTTATTCGACATTGGACCTAACAAAGGGCTATTGGCAGATCCCCTTGTCTCCATTGTCCAGAGAAAAGACAGCTTTCACAACGCCGTTTGGATTACACCAATTTGTTACCCTTCCGTTTGGCATGTTCGGGGCCCCAGCTACCTTTCAGCGCCTCATGGATAAGATTCTGCGGCCCCATGCTGCATATACAGCTGCCTACCTGGATGATATCATTATATTTAGTAATGATTGGCAGCGGCATATGCAGCATCTAAGGGCTGTCCTGAGGTCGCTGAGGGCTCACGGCCAACCCAAAGAAGTGTGCGATTGGGCGTGTGGAAGTAAGGTATCTGGGCTTCCACTTGGGGCATGGGCAGGTGCGTCCCCAAATTGATAAGACAGCCGCTATTGCGACCTGCCCACGTCCCAAGACCAAAAAGGAGGTAAGGCAGTTCTTGGGGCTGGCGGGCTATTATAGACTGTTTATTCCTAATTATTCGGACCTCACCAGCCCTTTGACTGACCTTACTAAAAAGGAGGTGCCAGATACGGTCCAGTGGACGGAGCAGTGTCAGCAGGCCTTTACTCAGGTCAAGGCTGCTCTGTGTGGTGGGCCGTTGTTACACTCTCCTGATTTTTCTCTCCCTTTTGTTGCAGACAGACGCGTCGGACAGGGGGCTGGGGGCTGTCCTGTCCCAGGAGATAGAGGGGGAGGAACGGCCGGCGCTGTACATTAGCTGGAAGCTCTCGAAGAGAGAGGCTAAGTACAGCACCATCGAGAAAGAGTGCCTTGCCATCAGATGGGCCGTCCTCACCCTCCACTATTATCTCCTGGGACGGGAGTTCACCCTCTGTTCGGACCACGCTCCGCTGCAGTTGCTCCAACGCATGAAGGATACCAACGCGCGGATCACTCATTGTTATCTAGCTCTTCAGCCTTTTAAGTTCAAGGTGATCCACAGGCCGGGTGTTCAGATGGCGGTGGCTGACTTCCTCTCCGGATGGCTCCCCGGCCTGAGTCGGGCGGTGGGGGTATGTGGCAGGGGGGGCGTGGTTTAGCGAAGTCTGCAGCGGGAGAGAGAATCAGGAGACCAGCAGTAAGTGAGTGGTTTGGGCAAAAATTATCAGAACCTGTTTCTTGTTCTAGTAATTGGCGTGGAGAGAGTATAAAACGCCAGGAGAGTCGGAAGCAAGCGAGAGAGAGACGGACTGCTGACCCAAGCCGGAAACGGAAACCGGAAGGAGTAAAACGAAACTAGTGCTGACGTGTCAGAATAAGAGTCACCATTTGGGTGTTTGTAACCTTTTAGTTCTTTTTGTTTATAATAAACCTGTCAGCAGTTCAGCTCTTCTGCATTGGTGGGTCTGGCATATGGCATCTTTCTCTTCACAATACCCCATAGATTTTTTATGGGGTTAAGGTCAGGCAAGTTTGCTGGCCAATTAAGAACAGGGATCCCATGGTCCTTAAACCAGGTACTGGTAGCTTTGGCACTGTGTGCAGGTGCCAAGTCCCGATGGAAAATGAAATCTGCATCTCCATAAAGTTGGTCAGCAACAGGAAGCATGAAGTGTTCTAAAACTTACTGGAATATGACTGTGTTCACCTTGGACCTCAGAAAACACAGTGGACCAACACCAGCAGATGACATGGCATCGCAAACCATCACTGACTGTTGAAACTTTACACTGGACCTCAAGCAACGTGGATTGTGTGCCTCTCCTCTCTTCCTCCAGACTCTGGGACCCTGATATCCAAAGGAAAGGCTAAATTTACTTTCATCAGAGAACATAACTTTGGACCACTCAGAAGCGGTCCAGTCCTTTTTGAAGCGAGAGGCTTCTGACACTGTCTGTTGTTCAAGAGTGGCTTGACACAAGGAATGCGACAGCAAAACCAATGTCTTGCATATGTCAGTGTGTAGTGGTTCTTGAAGCACTGACTCCAGCTGCAGTCCACTCTTTGTGAATCTAACCCAGATTTTTGAATGGGTTTTGTTTCACAATCCTCTCCAGGGTGCGGTTATCCCTATTGCTTGTACACTTTTTTCTACCACATCTTTACCTTCCCTTCACTTCTCTATTAATGTGCTTGGACACAGAGCTCTGTGATCACCCAGCCTCTTTTGCAATGACCTTTTGTGTCTTGCCCTCCTTGTGCAAGGTGTCAATGGTCGTCTTTTGGACAACTGTCAAGTCAGCAGTCTTCTCCATGATTGTGTAGCCTACAGAACTAAACTGAGAGACCATTTAAAGGCCTTTGCAGGTGTTTTGAGTTAATTAGCTGATTATAGTGTGGCACCAGGTGTCTTCATTATTGAACCTTTTCACAATTTTCAAATTTTATGAGATACTAAATTTGGGATTTTCCCTAGTTATCAGTTATAATCATCAAAATTAAAAGAAATAAACATTTGAAATAGGGCTGTAGTTATCGAATATTTTAGTAATTGAGTATTCTACCAAAAATTCCATCGATTAATTGAGTAATCGGATAAAATGCGTTTTTGCTTAATTAAAGTGCAATATTAATTATGCAAGAGAAAATAAGACTCCTGGATCTCTTAAAATTAACAACCAAGTTTCCTTTTTTAGAAAAAAAAAGTTTTTAAATGCATAGAATGCAATGCATACATCAAAAATAAACATTTAATTATTACCCATCGTTTCTCTGTCTGTACTTGTTCAGTGAACAATAAAGTTTACAGATGAATTAAGTGCATTTAAGTGCCATTCAGTTGGGGTTTTAAATAAAGCATTTTCTGAGATGCACATTAAACATTAAACACATAAAACATTTATTTAATATATATTTGAAAATTTATTTAATATATCTTATTGAAAATTAAGCAAACTTAACTTTTTGGTAAACAAAGGGGATTTACTATTACAAATAAAACATGGAAGAAATGTTGTGTGATTAAACCTTAAAAAAATAATGTTTGATTTTTATTTATTTTTTTGTAGTAGGCTATGTACATTCTGCTGAACAATAGTAATACATATCTGGCAAATAATTGTCTTTAAACCGGACTTTTATTTTGACGGGTTGACGTACCTTTACAATTCTGTGTATGTGATGTGACGCTAGTTTTACTCAAATCAAATGGTCAAATGCTCATGAAGTGACTGTCAGAGCAGTTCTGGAGATGTTGTTCATGTATTCACGTCCTTATTTAGTGAGACAGCAGATGCTGAAATCACTGGAGCGTCACGCGCACTTCAGTGTGTGTTAATAAACAAAGACGCGCTTCTGCCCCATTTATTAACAGAGACACACAGAACATGCAGGATTCATATTTAAATAGACTGTTCCGGCTTAATATTTACAGATATTAGTCCATATCGTGATTTGATGTAAGTGCAATGACCTATTTTTGATAAGTCGCACCAGAGTATAAGTCGCATCAGTCCAAAAATACGTCATGATGAGGAAAAAAACATATATAAGTAGCACTGGACTATAAGTCGCATTTATTTAGAACCAAGAACCAAGAGAAAACATTACCGTTTACAGCCGCGAGAGGGCGCTCTATGATTTCAGTGAGAGTCTACAGGAGCACTGAGCTGCATAGAGCGCCCTCTCGCGGCTATAGACGGTAATGTTTTCTCTTGGTTCATTTCTCTCAGTTCATGTCAAATTAATTTTGATAAATAAGTCACACCTGACTATAAGTCGCAGGACCAGCCATACTATGAAAAAAAGTGCAACTTATAGTCCGGAAAATACAGTAATTCATTCAAAATTTGGCAAATTCCCTGCCATTCATCGTTAAACTGTAAATTCCGTTTTTATGACTGGATTCCGCGATTCCCTCCGCGTTTTCTGCATCGATGAATCATAGGTCCATAGTTGTCATATGCCAGCTCTATCTTGCAATGGACACACGCCACAACGTTCTATTTACGTTTGCCCGCGCCCTCAAATCAAAACACTGCTGACTCCTTGCAGTATGCGATTTTGGCCGCAGCGCTTGTCTCCTTCCACTTTGTGGGTGACATAAACGCGTTGTGTCACATTAAAAAAATAATTGCGAAAGAACCTGACGTGAGATTTAAAATAAATTAAAAGAGGTTTCGAGGCAGAGGAATTTGCCTCGATCATTTTTTGTAATCGAGTTACTCGAGGAATCGTTTCAGCCCTAATTTGAAATATATCAGTCTGTGTGTAATGAGTGAATGGAGCAAGACCAAGTAGTCAAGCAAATAGCTGATTCTCCAAGCCTCTTACTACTGAGGGACCTGAAAGAGCCCTCCATCAAGATTTACTCCTGCCCTGTGGTTTCTTAACCCCCACCTATTCCAGTGATGAAGACAACAGGATGAAGGGAAAGGAAAGGTAAAAGTGAAAACTGTTATAGGGAACTTCTAATAGTTCCAGAGGATGACGATGAACAAGTGTATGATAGTGATGGAGAACCAGATTTCTACATCCCCAAAATAATGCAAGATAAGACATATCCTACCATAATGATTGTCAAGGACGTGCCCTACATAAAAGAGGTGGTGTGGAAGATTTTTATTAGGAAGGTTTTAATTAATCAAGTATATAATCATTGTGAATCTAGCCATTTTTGCTGCTAGTTATTATTCTATTAAAATCTTATAGGCCTAAAATCTAATAGAAAGTTGCCTACGCCCTGGAATGTACAAAACTGATGAGAAACACATGGTCAGACATACATTGAGGGCCTGTGTTTAGAATAAATCAAGCAGAGGGCCTCTCCTCTCTAGGGATGTATGAAAAGTGTAGTCTAAAGGAAAAGTTTGACTATGTGGAACCGCCCCATATAGTGTATATAAGGAGAAACCAAATAGCATTCGAGAGATCTCCTTGCAAGGGGCTCTCGGCTTTGTTTTGCTTAAAATAAAGTCTTTTCTTCTGAGAGAAAAATCCCTGACTGAGTTTGATTCTTCGGAGAACAGGCAAAAGACACCACAGTGGAAGGAAGTTCCTGTGAGAAACATTGAATCCAAATGCACAACCATTTGAACCTTTTGGAGGTGTGGAAAATATTGATATTGAATTATAGCATGTGCAATTGGATGGGAGAAATGCAGAGGAAGAAGTAGCTTTATCTGAAAAGGGAGAAACAAACTTACCTGAGGACACCCTGGAAGAGAATGTGGGAAACTCACCTGTCAAGGAACTGGATTCCAAGGCCGTTGATGCCAACAATGATGAGTGTACTGAGGATTTGATCAGGAATAGGATGTAACCTGTTAAGGGAGAAAGAGGACGATGATAGTGAAATACTGATTGAGGACAATATTGAAAGAAATGAAAATACCCCTGTGCAGGAAATACCTGAGCCAGAGTCCAGACGTTCTACCAGAATCAGGAAGCCACCTGATAGGCTAACTTACACATCATTAGGAAACCCCTTAGTGTTAGTTATGCAATCCCTGTAATGAGGTTTAAACAAAGCCTTCACATAAGTCCTTCAGTTAGATGATTTCCCTAAGGTTAGGATATTGACTGCGCGTTCACACCACCACCATCGAGAGCTACAAAAATCACTCTGGACGGTCTGCTAACAATTCTGCAGAAAGAAATGTGACTGCTCTGACATAGATCGAATGCTTATCTTATATTTAAAGTGGCTGCAAAGCAAACAAGCTTGTTGATCTTGTGCAGACTAACCACAATGAGGGTAACGTTATAAGTTAACCCCATTAAATATTGTTTTGGACAAAGTATTAAGATCCTCGTATGTATGTAATAATAAGCACTGTAAAAAATACTCTGATCCAAGTAAAAGTCCTGCATTGAAAATGTCACTTAAAGGGTTAGTTCACCCAAAAAGGAAAATTATGTCATTAATGACTCACCCTCATGTCATTCCAAACCCGTAAGACCTCCGTTCATCTTCGGAACAACAATTTAAGATATTTTAGATTTAGTCCGAGAGTTTTGTGTCCCTTAATTGAAACTGTGTGTACGGTATACTGTCCATGTCCAAAAAGGTAATAAAAACATAATCAAAGTAGTCCATGTGACATCAGAGGGTCAGTTACAATTTTTCTAAGCCTCAACAATAAATTTTATTCCAAAAATAGCAAAAACTATGACTTTATTCAGCATTGTCTTCTCTTCCGGGTCTGTTATGAGACCATTCAAAACACTGCAGTTTAGTGATATCTGGTTCGCTAAAAAATCATTCGATGTAACCGGATCTTCTTGAACCAATTCACCAAATCGAACTGAATCATTTGAAATGGTTTGAAAATCATTTGAAAATCGTTTGAAATCCAATAAGCATTAATCCACAAATTACTTAAAGGGTTAGTTCGCCCAAAAATGAAAATTATGTCATTAATAACTCACCCTTATGCTGTTCCAAACATGTAAGGCCTCCTTTTATCTTCGGAACACAGTTTAAGATATTTTAGATTTAGTCCGAGAGCTCTCAGTCCCTCCATTGAAGCTGTGTGTACGGTATACTGTCCATGTCCAGAAAGGTAAGAAAAACATCAAAGTAGTCCATGTGACATCAGAGGGTCCGTTGGAATTTTTTGAAGCATCGAAAATACATTTTGGTCCAAAAATAGCAAAAACGATGACTTTATTCAACATTGTCTTCTCTTCCGTGTCTGTGTGAGAGAGAGTTCAAATCAAAGCAGCTGGATTTCCGGTTCGCGAACGAATCATTCAGTTCACCAAATCGAACTGAATCGTTTTAAACGGTTTACATCTCTAATACGCATTAATCCACAAATGACTTAAGCTGTTAACTTTTTTAATGTGGCTGACACTCCCTCTGAGTTCAAACAAACCAATATCCCGGAGTAATTCATGTACTCAGTACATTGACTGAACTGCTGTGATGAACACCGAGCCGAGCCAGATAACGAACAATAGACTGACTCGTTCACGAGTGAAGAACCGGTTGCATCGGTGTTCGGATCACCAGTAGTTCTTTCGGACAGTTCGATTCAATAAACCGGTTGAAGAAAACGGTTCACCAGTTCTTTTGCGCTCGACGTAATGGCATCATTGGCGATGATTGCCCTTGATTCAAGCCTTCGGTTTACCCGCACCCATAACACTAGCACAGAATCAGTTCAGAATCAAGCACCAAAAGAATCAGTTCAGACACTCTGTGTGTCGGTCTGCTTCACGCTGAATCACACATGTGCAGTATCATCAGCTCCTCGGTTCACGAATCGGACACGTCTGACAGAAACGGTTCTTCACTCGTGAGATGCACATTAAACATTAAACAAATAAAACATTAATTTAATTAATCTTTTAATTATTGAAAATTAACTTAACTTTTTGGTAAACAAAGGGGATTTACTATTAAAAATAATACATGGAAGAAATGTTGTGTGATTAAACCTTAAAATAAAATAATGGTTTTTTTTTTAGTAGTAGGCTATGTACATTCTTCTGAACAATAGTCTGTAACCGGACTTTTATTTTGACGGGTTGAGGTACCTTTACAGTTATGTGTATGTGATGTGACGCTAGTTCTACTCACATCAAACGGTCAGATGCTCATGAAGTGACTGTCAGAGCAGTTCTGGAGATGTTGTTCATGTGTTCACGTCCTTATTTAGTGAGACAGAAGATGCTGAAATCACTGCGAGCATCACGCGCTCTCGTGCGTTTAATGAATGAAGACGCGCTTCCGCTCCATTCATTAACACAAACACGCAGAACATGCAGGATTCATAAATAGACTGTTCCGTCTTAATATTTACAGATATTAGTCCATATCGTGATTTGATGTAAGTGCAATGACCTATTTTTGATTAATTAATTCAAAATTTGGCAAAATCCGTGCCATTCCGCGTTAAACTGTAAATTCCATTTTTATGACTGGATTCCGCGATTCCGTCCGCGTTTTCTGCATCACGGAAATCATAGGGCCCTGGTATGCCAGCTCTATCTTGCAATGGACACACGCCACGACGTTCTCTTTACGTTTGCCTGCGGCCTCAAATCAAAAAATTGCTGACTCCTTGCAGTATGTAATTTCGGACGCATCGCTTGTGTCTCCTTCCGCTTTCTGGGTGACGTAACGCGTTGTCACATAAATAAAATCATTGCGAAAGAACCTGACGTGAGATCTAAAATAGATTAAAAGAGGCTTCGAGGCAGAGGAATTCATTTTTTTGTAGTGGAGTTACTCGAGGAATCGTTTCAGCCCTAATCGTGTGATTCATTCGCTAACCAGATATCAGTAAACTGCATTGTTTTGAAATCGCTCACAACAGACACGGAAGAGAAGACAATGCTGAATTAAGTTGTAGTTTTTACTATTTTTGGACCAAAATTTATTTTCGATGCTTGAAAAAATTCTAACTGACCCTCTAGATGTCACATGGACTACTTTGAAGATGTTTTTATTACCTTTCTGGAAATGGACAGTATACCGTACATACGTTTCCAATGGAGGGACATAAAGCTCTCGGACTAAATCTAAAATATCTTAAACTGTGTTCCGAAGATGAACGGAGGTCTTACGGGTTTGGAACGACATGAGGGTGAGTCATTAATGACAATGTTCATTTTTGGGTGAACTACCCAATTATATAATTATAATTATAGCCTACATGTGATCCCTAAAAAAACGTGTTCTTTAGCCCCGCAAATTCGATGAATTCGTGGAAGTGACCGCATATTCTCTACAGTATTCTAATGTTCCAGATATAATTGTTTGCACTCTGCTTTAACACTGGGTTTTGTTATTGGCATAAACCATAAATATTTGACTGAAACTTGTCTGTTAAAATCTTTTTGCATGAACTTTAACTTTGAAATGTTTTAACTGTTGCCCTGCCTTCTACTTCTCAAACCTTGTTCTTTCTATAATATAGTGATGGAAAACACAGAGAACATTGTGCTTCACGATTTACCCATCGCGTGTTGATAGAGGCATGTACCAAAGATTTCTTCGCTGATTGCGAAACGTGATTGGTAAATGGTTTGCAAGAATATACCCTGACCCTGACAGTTTTTGCTAACTTTGTCTACCCTTCAAGGAAAAATAAGCATTTGTCTTTTCTATACAAAAAGTATTCTCATACTAGGGCCAATTTTAACTAATATTTGTCACAGTCTTCTGTCTTTCTGTCACTGTCTTCTGTGAGTGTTGTGTTTATTTGGTGCCATGTGCTCTCTCCTGTCCTTTTCTGACCCCGCCCACCTTGTCACCTCATTACTGTTTAGTTGCTCCACCTGTGTTTCTCCATTGCTCCCGGACTCATTACCTGGTTCACTCTGCACACCTGTTCAATTACTCACACACACAGCTGCTCCCCATTTGTTCACTAGTATATAGTTTGGTCTCACACACCACTCTGCCTGCCTGGATTATTGTAATGTTAATTGTGAACCGTGTCTCTAGTGCTTGTGCTGTTTCGGCTTGTTCCCTGTCATTTGTTTCTGTTTGTTTTTGCCATGTTGGCCTTTTTGTTCTTACCTGCATTTGTGGACCCTGACCTTGTTTTTTCCACGGCGCTGCCCCTATCGCGCGTGAAAATATTTTGACGTGGATTAGAGATAACGGCCTCTGATGTTGTCTCCGCTGTACATGTGGATGGAGCAAGAGAACAGTTAGGGGCCGTTCACATATCGCGTCTTTTGTAATCAGTCGCAACGCGCACTTGGTGTGACGCTTTTGTTTTTTTTCCAGGCACGTCCGCACCGCATCGAGTTAAAAAAATATCAACTTTTCAGAATACTGTAAGCACACCGCAGGTCATGTAGCTTTCTCACCTTTTCCGTAACAACATTGAAAGCTTAGCCAAGATGAAGGAACAGCTGATCACAACTGTATATGGATTGCCATTTTTAAATTAATTTAGTAGCAGAGCTACTGCAAGCAATTTTTAGTGCTGCAAATCCATTTATCCATTGCTGAAATTTCCACGTCCTCATGAAGAGAGCAGGTCATGGTTGCTGAGCAACGGCAGACACCTCAGGAGCGCTGATTCCGTTAGAGTGATTCAACTTTGAACGGCAATCCAGACCCTTATCTATGATTCAAAAGAATTATCGTGATTCAACATGGATCCGAACTGGGAGCTAAGCACATTTACACTACCCGAGTAGAAAACACAAAAAAGCCTTTACACACAATGGACATTTGAGTACTTCACTCAAACACACACACACACACAGGATCCAGAAGGACTATTGAGACTTTTTGTTTTATTTTATTCCTTGACTCCACATTCAACTTTGGACAGAGTTTGAACCATTTTGTTTTGTTGGTTCATGGTTTTGAGTGGAAACCAGACAATTGTGATTTCATGTACATTGTGGAGAATTGTTCTCTCAAAGTCTTTTTTTTTAGTCCTTGCAATAAAATTGCCAGCTGTTAATTGCTTGAATTTAAATTTGTCCCAAACTTCTCATTTAAATCCTCCCAGAGCCAAACCTAGGTCATATTTGGGCCATAAACTCTGTTGGGTAAAATACAATAAACTCTTATTCTGTTGTCAATTATTATTATTATAGATAAATGTGTTGGTCCCCACAAGTTTTTTTTTTTTTTTTTTTAGTAGATCTGAAAAAGAAGTGTGAGCACCCAAGGATTAGAGCATTCACACTTTATTCTTAAAGAAGTGCATCTATTATGTTTGATCGACTGCATACTTACTGCAAACAGTGTATTTGTGATACAGGCATCAATCTGGTAGAGCACAGCACACAGCACAAACACACGACACCAAAAAAAACAAAAACAAGACACCACTCAAGACAAAAAAACAACTTTTTACAACTCTTTACTGACTGTTTACTTGTCTTTAACACTTTAATATTTGAAATTTATATAAACTTAATTTAAGTTAATATAAATTTTATATTAAGTTAATATAAATTTCAAATATTAAAGTGTTGTAAAAAGTTTTTTTGTCTTGAGTGGTGTCTTGTTGTGTGTTTTGCTGTGCTCTACCAGATTGATGCCTGTATCACAAATACACTGTTTGCAGTAAGTATGCAGTCGATCAAACATAATAGATGCACTTCTTTAAGAATAAAGTGTGAATGCTCTAATCCTTGGGTGCTCACACTTCTTTACTATGGTAATTTTTAGTAACTGCTGATAGTCAAACATATTTACAGTACAAACCTTGTCAGTGAACTATGAGGGCAAAATAACAAAACAGAAACAAAATAATCATTCATTAATCGTAATAGAGGGAAAATGTTCAATTAATCGAGGTTTTGAATTTAGGCCATAATCGTCTAGCGCTAAGTCAATCGTTACAATTTTTCAGAGTGACAGCTGTCACCTCCAATAACATTTTGGGCAGCGTGGTACAAAACGCGGTTGCGCTTTGATTGTCCTGGGTTTGAGTCCAGGCTCGTGGACCTTTCCAGACTACACCCTGGTGCTTTCAAAGTAATGTTAAAATTTAAGAATATCATAATTGAGCATTTTTATTTAATTAATAGATTAATTGATTATATAGATATATGTGTTGGTCCCCAAAAGTTTTATTTGGTGGGGGGGGGGGGGGGGTAGATCTCATTGAGTTTGTCATTTGACAAGAACCCCAGACAAAAATAGGGTGGGCACCCCTGGATTAGAACATTCACACTTTATCTTTAAAGAACTTTGTTTTTCTACATCCACAAGTGCATCTAATATGTTTGATCGACTATAAACATACTGCAAACAGAGTATTTGTGATACAGGCATCAGGCTGTTAGAGCAGGACTGGAGGGAAAACACAGCACATACACACAACAAGACACCACTCAAGACAACAAAACACAACCCGGCACAACACAAGGAGAAACAACATGACATAATAAAAGGTGAAAAATAGAGCAAGAGAAAGAAGAAATGAAAAACTACACAAATAAAGAAATATGTAAGATTAGACTACCAGTTTTAAATAAAAGCTATAATGATAATACAAGACTAGAAAGGATACTTATGAACAGAAAAAGAAAAAATTATGAGTAAATATTAGCAACATCAATGAAAATCAATATAAACAAAAGAGAAATCAAAATCAAAAACTACAACATGGACACACAATCGCAGCAAATAATAGGGCAAGAGTGGAAAACAGAGCAGCAAGTCATTAACTCAAAAACAAGACAAACCAGCAAACACAAGAGGAAGAAACTGAACAATATAAATGGAGGAAAGTAAACAGGGGCCAGGTGACCACAATTGATGAAATGAGAACAAGACAGGGAATAAACAAGAGAGCGTGACCAAGGGAAGAAAGGAGATTGAACACACAAAGACACAAAGACAAAGCAATGTGTAAAGAAATGACAAAGAAAGAAACATAAGTCAAAGACAAAACAGACAAAGATTGCCTCCCGCGAGAACCTGAACTGGACCCCAACCGTCACCCACCGAGCGAAGCTTCACTATTGATCTTCACTGTCAGTGAGAGATATAAAGCAGGTATTTGCTATGGTAAGAGTGACTAAGCTGAGCAAGGGTGAGCGAGAGCATCACACCACCGGACATCTTGGTTCCTTCCCATAGATATGGTATGGAGGGACACTACTCAACATCACCATCCAAGAGAGCGATCCTGCAGGAAACTGAACACTGTGGAGTGAAGCTGTAATAAGTCAGCAAACACTATAGATTATGGAGTATTTCTAGTAGGGCAGTCAATCTTTAAAATTTTTCAGAGTGACAGCTGTCACCTCCGATAACATTTTGGGAAGTGTGGTACAAAACGCAGTTGCGCTTTGTTTGTCCTGAGTTTGAGTCCAGGCTCGTGGACCTTTCCAGACTACACCCTGGTGCTTTCAAAGTAATGTTAAAATTTAAGAATATCATAATTGAGCATTTTTTATGTAATTATTAGATTAATTGAATATATAGATATATGTGTTGGTCCCCACAAGTTTTATCTGGGGGGGGGGGGGGGGGGGTACAGATCTCATTGAATTTGTCATTTGACAAGAACCCCAGACAATAAAGGGTGGGCACCCCTGGATTAGAGCATTCACACTTTTTCTTAAAAGAACTTTGTTTTTCTGCATCCACAAGTGCATCTAATATGTTTGATCGACTACAACATACTGCAAACAGAGTATTTGTGATACAGGCATCAGGCTGTTAGAGCAGGACTGGAGGGAAAACACAGCACAAACACAAGAACACACAACAAGACACCACTCAAGACAACAAAACAAAACCCGGCACAACACAAGGAGAAACAACATGACATAATAAAAGGGAAAAAATAAAGAAAGAGAAAGAAGAAATGAAAAACTACACAAATAAGGAAATATGTAAGAATAGACTACCAGTTTTAAATAAAAGCTATAATGATAATACAAGACTAGAAAGGATACTTATGAACAGAAAAAGAAAACATTATGAGTAAATATTAGCAACATCAATGAAAATCAATAAAAAAACAAAAAAGATAAATCAAAAGCAAAAACTATAACATGGACACACAATCGCAGAAAATAACAGGGCAAGAGTGGAAAACAGAGCAGGAAATCAATAACTCAATAACAAGACAAACCAGCAAACACAAGAGGAAGAAACGGAACAATATAAATGGAGGCAAGTAAATGGGCCAGGTGACAACAATTGATGAAATGAGAACAAGACAGGGAATAAACAAGAGAGTGTGACCAAGGTAAGAAAGGAGTTTGAACACACAAAAGACACAAAGACAAAGCAATGTGTAAAGAAATGACAAAGAAAGAAACATAAATCAAAGACAAAACAGACAAAGTTTGCCTCCCGCGAGAACCTGAACTGGACCCCAACCGTCACCCACAGAGCAAAGCTTCGCTATTGATCTTCACTGTCAGTGAGAGATATAAAGCAGGTATTTGCTATGGTAAGAGTGACTCAGCTGAGCAAGGGTGAGTGAGAGCATTACACCACCGGACACCTTGGTTCCTTCCCATAGATATGGTGTGGAGGGACACTACTCAACATCACCATCCAAGACAGCGATCCCGCAGGAAACTGAACACAGTGGAGTGAAGCTGTAATAAGTCACCAGACACTATAGATTATGGAGTATTTCTAGTAGGGCAGTCAATCTTTAAAATTTTTCAGAATGACAGCTGTCACCTCCGATAACATTTTGGGACGTGTAGTACAAAACGCAGTTGCGCTTTGTTTGTCCTGAGTTTGAGCCCAGGCTCGTGGACCTTTCCAGACTACACCCTGGTGCTTTCAAAGTAATGTTAAAATTTAAGAATATCATAATTGAGCATTTTTTATTTAATTATTAGATTAATTGAATACATATATATGTGTTGGTCCCCACAAGTTTTATCTGGAGGGGTGGGGGGGGGGGGCTGACAGATCTCATTGAATTTGTCATTTGACAAGAACCCCAGACAAGGGTGGGCACCCCTGGATTAGAGCATTCACACTTTATCTTTAAAGAACTTTGTTTTTCTACATCCACAAGTGCATCTAATATGTTTGATCGACTACAAACATACTGCAAACAGAGTATTTGTGATACAGGCATCAGGCTGTTAAAGCAGGACTGGAGGGTAAACACAGCACAAACACACAAGAACACACAACAAGACACCACTCAAGACAACAAAACACAACTCGGCACAACACAAGGAGAAACAACATGATATAATAAAAGGGAAAAAATAAAGAAAGAGAAAGAAGAAATGAAAAACTACACAAATAAGGAAATATGTAAGAATAGACTACTAGTTTTAAATAAAAGCTATAATGATAATACAAGACTAGAAAGGATCCTTATAAACAGAAAAAGAAAACATTATGAGTAGATATTAGCAACATCAATGAAAATCAATAAAAAAACAAAAAAGAGAAATCAAAAGCAAAAACTACAACATGGACACAAAATCGCAGAAAATAACAGGGCAAGAGTGAAAAACAGAGCAGCAAGTCAATAACTCAATAACAAGACAAACCAGCCAACACAAGAGGAAGAAAAGAAACAATATAAATGGAGGAAAGTAAACAGGGGCCAGGTGACAACAATTGATGAAATGAGAACAAGACAGGGAATAAACAAGAGAGCGTGACCAAGGGAAGAAAGGAGTTTGAACACACAAAGACACAAAGACAAAGCAATGTGTAAAGAAATGACAAAGAAAGAAACATAAGTCAAAGAAAAAATAGACAAAGATTGCCTCCCGCGAGAACCTGAACTGGACCCCAACCGTCACCCACCGAGCGAAGCTTCACTATTGATCTTCACTGTCAGTGAGAGATATAAAGCAGGTATTCGCTATGGTAAGAGTGACTCAGCTGAGCAAGGGTGAGCGAGAGCATCACACCACCGGACACCTTGGTTCCTTCCCATAGATATGGTGTGGAGGGACACTACACAACATCACCATCCAAGACAGCGATCCCGCAGAAAACTGAACACAGAGGAGTGAAGCTGTAATAAGTCACCAAACACTATAGATTATGGAGTATTTCTAGTAGGGCAGTCAATCGTAAAAAAATTTCACAGAGTGACAGCTGTCACCTCCGATAACATTTTGGGCAGTATGGTACAAAACGCAGTTGCGCTTTGTTTGTCCTGTGTTTGAGTCCAGGCTCGTGGACCTTTCCAGACTACACCCTGGTGCTTTCAAAGTAATGTTAAAACTGAAGAATAATCATAAATGAGCATTTTTTATTTAATATTAGATTAATTGAATATATAGATATATGTGTTGGTCCCCACAAGTTTTATCTGGAGGGGGGGGGGGGCAGATCTCATTGAATTTGTCATTTGACAAGAACCCCAGACAATAAAGGTTGGGCACCCCTGGATTAGAGCATTCACACTTTCTCTTTAAAGAACTTTGTTTTTCTACATCCACAAGTGCATCTAATATGTTTGATCGACTACAAACATACAGTAAACAAAGTATTTGTGATACAGGCATCAGGCTGTTAAAGCAGGACTGGAGGGAAAACACAGCACAAACACACAAGAACACACAACAAGACACCACTCAAGACAACAAAACACAACTCGGCACAACACAAGGAGAAACAACATGATATAATAAAAGGGAAAAAATAAAGAAAGAGAAAGAAGAAATGAAAAACTACACAAATAAGGAAATATGTAAGAATAGACTACTAGTTTTAAATAAAAGCTATAATGATAATACAAGACTAGAAATGATCCTTATGAACAGAAAAAGAAAACAATATGAGTAAATATTAGCAACATCAATGAAAATCAATAAAAAAAACAAAAAAGAGAAATCAAAAGCAAAAACTATAACATGGACACACAATCGTAGCAAATAACAGGGCAAGAGTGAAAAACAGAGCAGCAAGTCAATAACTCAATAACAAGACAAACCAGCCAACACAAGAGGAAGAAACGGAACAATATAAATGGAGGAAAGTAAACAGGGGCCAGGTGACAACAATTGATGAAATGACAACAAGACAGGGAATAAACAAGAGAGCGTGACCAAGGGAAGAAAGGAGTTTGAACACACAAAGACACAAAGACAAAGCAATGTGTAAAGAAATGACAAAGAAAGAAACATAAGTCAAAGACAAAACAGACAAAGATTGCCTCCCGCGAGAACCTGAACTGGACCCCAACCGTCACCCACCGAGCGAAGCTTCACTATTGATCTTCACTGTCAGTGAGAGATATAAAGCAGGTATTCGCTATGGTAAGAGTGACTCAGCTGAGCAAGGGTGAGCGAGAGCATCACACCACCGGACACCTTGGTTCCTTCCCATAGATATGGTGTGGAGGGACACTACACAACATCACCATCCAAGACAGCGATCCCGCAGAAAACTGAACACAGAGGAGTGAAGCTGTAATAAGTCACCAAACACTATAGATTATGGAGTATTTCTAGTAGGGCAGTCAATCGTAAAAAAATTTCACAGAGTGACAGCTGTCACCTCCGATAACATTTTGGGCAGTGTGGTACAAAACGCAGTTGCGCTTTGTTTGTCCTGTGTTTGAGTCCAGGCTCGTGGACCTTTCCAGACTACACCCTGGTGCTTTCAAAGTAATGTTAAAACTGAAGAATAATCATAAATGAGCATTTTTTATTTAATATTAGATTAATTGAATATATAGATATATGTGTGTTGGTCCCCACAAGTTTTATTTGGTGGTGGTGGTGGGGGGGGGGGGGGTAGATCTCATTGAGTTTGTTATTTGACAAGAACCCCAGACAAAAAAGGGTGTGCACCCCTGGATTACACTTTATCTTTAAAGAACTTTGTTTTTCTACATCCACAAGTGCATCTAATATGTTTGATCGACTACAACATACTGCAAACAGAGTATTTGTGATACGGGCATCAGGCTGTTAGAGCAGGACGGGAGGGAAAACACCGCACAAACACAAGAACACACAACAAGACACCACTCAAGACAACAAAACACAACCCGGCCCAACACAAGGAGAAACAACATGACATAATAAAAGGGAAAAAATAAAAAAAGAGAAAGAAGAAATGAAAAACTACACAAATAGGAAAATATGTAAGAATAGACTACCAGTTTTAAATAAGAGTTATAATGATAATACAAGACTAGAAAGGATCCTTATGAACAGAAAAAGAAAACATGAGTAAATATTAGCAACATCAATGAAAATCAATAAAAAAAAAAAAAAAGAGAAATCAAAAGCAAAAACTACAACATGGACACAAAATCGCAGAAAATAACAGGGCAAGAGTGAAAAACAGAGCAGCAAGTCAATAACTTAACAATAACAATAACAAGTCAATCACTTCATCTACAGCGATATCATTGACTTGATTGCAAATTAAAACAGACACTATTTCAAATGAACAGAGATTACATAACTGAATTCAATGATGAACTGCCTTTAACTATCATTTTGCATTATTGAGACACTGTTTTCCAAATGAATGTTGTTCAGTGCTTTGGCGCAATGTATTTTGTTTAAAGCACTATATAAATAAAGGTGATTGATTGATTGATTGATTGAACTCAATAACAAGACAAACCAGCCAACACAAGAGGAAGAAAAGGAAGAATATAAATGGAGGAAAGTAAAAAGGGGCCAGGTCACAACAATTGATAAAATGAGAACAAGACAGGGAATAAACAAGAGAGTGTGACCAAGGGAAGAAAGGAGTTTGAACACACAAAGACACAAAGACAAAGCAATGTGTAAAGAAATGACAAAGAAAGAAACATAAGTCAAAGACAAAACAGACAAAGATTTCCTCCCGCGAGAACCTGAACTGGACCCCAACCGTCACCCACCGAGCGAAGCTTCACTATTGATCTTCACTGTCAGTGAGAGATATAAAGCAGGTATTCGCTATGGTAAGAGTGACTCAGCTGAGCAAGGGTGAGCGAGAGCATCACACCACCGGACACCTTGGTTCCTTCCCATAGATATGGTGTGGAGGGACACTACACAACATCACCATCCAAGACAGTAATCCCGCAGAAAACTGAACACAGAGGAGTGAAGCTGTAATAAGTCACCAAACACTATAGATTATGGAGTGTTTCTAGTAGGGCAGTCAATCGTAAAAAAATTTCACAGAGTGACAGCTGTCACCTCCGATAACATTTTGGGCAGTGTGGTACAAAACGCAGTTGCGCTTTGTTTGTCCTGTGTTTGAGTCCAGGCTCGTGGACCTTTCCAGACTACACCCTGGTGCTTTCAAAGTAATGTTAAAACTGAAGAATAATCATAAATGAGCATTTTTTATTTAATATTAGATTAATTGAATATATAGATATACAGTATTGTTCAAAATAATAGCAGTACAATGTGACTAACCAGAATAATCAAGGTTTTTAGTATATTTTTTATTGCTACGTGGCAAACAAGTTACCAGTAGGTTCAGTAGATTGTCAGAAAACAAACAAGACCCAGCATTCATGATATGCACGCTCTTATGGCTGTGCAATTGGGCAATTAGTTGAAAGGGGTGTGTTCAAAAAAATAGCAGTGTCTACCTTTGACTGTACAAACTCAAAACTATTTTGTACAAACATTTTTTTTTTCTGGGATTAAGCAATCCTGTGAATCACTAAACTAATATTTAGTTGTATGACCACAGTTTTTTAAAACTGCTTGACATCTGGGTGGCATGGAGTCAACCAACTTGTGGCACCTCTCAGCTGTTATTCCACTCCATGATTCTTTAACAACATTCCACAATTCATTCACATTTCTTGGTTTTGCTTCAGAAACAGCATTTTTGATATCACCCCACAAGTTCTCAATTGGATTAAGGTCTGGAGATTGGGCTGGCCACTCCATAACATTAATTTTTTTGGTTTGGAACCAAGACTTTGCCCGTTTACTAGTGTGTTTTGGGTCATTGTCTTGTTGAAACAACCATTTCAAGGGCATGTCCTCTTCAGCATTGGGCAACATGACCTCTTCAAGTATTTTAACATATGCAAACTGATCCATGATCCCTGGTATGCGATAAATAGGCCCAACACCATAGTAGGAGAAACATGCCCATATCATGATGCTTGCACCTCCATGCTTCACTGTCTTCACTGTGTACTGTGGCTTGAATTCAGAGTTTGGGGGTCGTCTCACAAACTGCCTGTGGCCCTTGGACCCAAAAAGAACAATTTTACTCTCATCAGTCCACAAAATGTTCCTCCATTTCTCTTTAGGCCAGTTGATGTGTTCTTTGGCAAATTGTAACCTCTTCTGCACATGCCTTTTTTTTAACAGAGGGACTTTGCGGGGGATTCTTGAAAATAGATTAGCTTCACACAGACGTCTTCTAACTGTCACAGTACTTACAGGTAACTCCAGACTGTCTTTGATCATCCTGGAGGTGATCATTGGCTGAGCCTTTGCCATTCTGGTTATTCTTCTATCCATTTTGATGGTTGTCTTCCGTTTTCTTCCACGTCTCTCTGGTTTTGCTCTCCATTTTAAGGCATTGGAGATCATTTTAGCTGAACAGCCTATCATTTTTTGCACCTCTTTATAGGTTTTCCCCTCTCTAATCAACTTTTTAATCAAAGTACGCTGTTCTTCTGAACAATGTCTTGAACGACCCATTTTCCTCAGCTTTCAAATGCATGTTCAACAAGTGTTGGCTTCATCCTTAAATAGGGGCCACCTGATTCACACCTGTTTCTTCACAAAATTGATGACCTCAGTGATTGAATGCCACACTGCTATTTTTTTGAACACATCCCTTTCAACTAATTCAACTAATTGCCCAATTGCACAGCCTTAAGAGCGTGCATATCATGAATGCTGGGTCTCATTTGTTTTCTGAGAATCTACTGAACCTACTGGTAACTTGTTTGCCACGTAGCAATAAAAAAATATACGAAAAACCTTGATTATTCTGGTTAGTCACATTGTACTGCTATTATTTTGAACAATACTGTATGTGTTGGTCCCCACAAGTTTTATTTGGTGGTGGTGGGGGGGGGGGGGGGTAGATCTCATTGAGTTTGTTATTTGACAAGAACCCCAGACAAAAAAGGGTGTGCACCCCTGGATTACACTTTATCTTTAAAGAACTTTGTTTTTCTACATCCACAAGTGCATCTAATATGTTTGATCGACTACAACATACTGCAAACAGAGTATTTGTGATACAGGCATCAGGCTGTTAGAGCAGGACGGGAGGGAAAACACCGCACAAACACAAGAACACACAACAAGACACCACTCAAGACAACAAAACACAACTCGGCACAACACAAGGAGAAACAACATGATATAATAAAAGGGAAAAAATAAAGAAAGAGAAAGAAGAAATGAAAAACTACACAAATAAGGAAATATGTAAGAATAGACTACTAGTTTTAAATAAAAGCTATAATGATAATACAAGACTAGAAAGGATCCTTATGAACAGAAAAAGAAAACATGAGTAAATATTAGCAACATCAATGAAAATCAATAAAAAAACAAAAAAGAGAAATCAAAAGCAAAAACTACAACATGGACACAAAATCGCAGAAAATAACAGGGCAAGAGTGAAAAACAGAGCAGCAAGTCAATAACTCAATAACAAGACAAACCAGCCAACACAAGAGGAAGAAACGGAACAATATAAATGGAGGAAAGTAAACAGGGGCCAGGTGACAACAATTAATGAAATGAGAACAAGACAGGGAATAAACAAGAGAGTGTGACCAAGGGAAGAAAGGAGTTTGAACACACAAAGACACAAAGACAAAGCAATGTGTAAAGAAATGACAAAGAAAGAAACATAAGTCAAAGACAAAACAGACAAAGATTGCCTCCCGCGAGAACCTGAACTGGACCCCAACCGTCACCCACCGAGCGAAGCTTCACTATTGATCTTCACTGACAGTGAGAGATATAAAGCAGGTATTCGCTATGGTAAAAGTGACTCAGCTGAGCAAGGGTGAGCGAGAGCATCACACCACCGGACACCTTGGTTCCTTCCCATAGATATGGTGTGGAGGGACACTACTCAACATCACCATCCAAGACAGCAATCCCGCAGAAAACATAACACAGAGGAGTGAAGCTGTAATAAGTCACCAAACACTAAAGATTATGGAGTATTTCTAGTAGGGCAGTCAATCGTAAAAACATTTCACAGAGTGACAGCTGTCACCTCCGACAACATTTTGGGCAGTGTGGTACAAAACGCAGTTGCGCTTTGTTTGTCCTGAGTTTGAGTCCAGGCTCGTGGACCTTTCCAGACTACACCCTGGTGCTTTCAAAGTAATGTTAAAATTTAAGAATATCATAATTGAGCATTTTTTATTTAATTATTAGATTAATTGAATATATAGATATATGTGTTGGTCCCCACAAGTTTTATCTGGAGGGGGGGGGGGGGGGGGGGCAGATCTCATTGAATTTGTCATTTGACAAGAACCCCAGACAATAAAGGGTGGGCACCCCTGGATTAGAGCATTCACACTTTCTCTTTAAAGAACTTTGTTTTTCTACATCCACAAGTGCATCTAATATGTTTGATCGACTACAAACATACAGTAAACAAAGTATTTGTGATACAGGCATCAGGCTGTTAAAGCAGGACTGGAGGGAAAACACAGCACAAACACACAAGAACACACAACAAGACACCACTCAAGACAACAAAACACAACTCGGCACAACACAAGGAGAAACAACATGATATAATAAAAGGGAAAAAATAAAGAAAGAGAAAGAAGAAATGAAAAACTACACAAATAAGGAAATATGTAAGAATAGACTACTAGTTTTAAATAAAAGCTATAATGATAATACAAGACTAGAAAGGATCCTTATAAACAGAAAAAGAAAACATTATGAGTAGATATTAGCAACATCAATGAAAATCAATAAAAAAACAAAAAAGAGAAATCAAAAGCAAAAACTACAACATGGACACAAAATCGCAGAAAATAACAGGGCAAGAGTGAAAAACAGAGCAGCAAGTCAATAACTCAATAACAAGACAAACCAGCCAACACAAGAGGAAGAAAAGGAACAATATAAATGGAGGAAAGTAAACAGGGGCCAGGTGACAACAATTGATGAAATGAGAACAAGACAGGGAATAAACAAAAGAGCGTGACCAAGGGAAGAAAGGAGTTTGAACACACAAAGACACAAAGACAAAGCAATGTGTAAAGAAATGACAAAGAAAGAAACATAAGTCAAAGACAAAACAGACAAAGATTGCCTCCCGCGAGAACCTGAACTGGACCCCAACCGTCACCCACAGAGCGAAGCTTCACTATTGATCTTCACTGTCAGTGAGAGATATAAAGCAGGTATTCGCTATGGTAAGAGTGACTCAGCTGAGCAAGGGTGAGCGAGAGCATCACACCACCGGACACCTTGGTTCCTTCCCATAGATATGGTGTGGAGGGACACTACTCAACATCACCATCCAAGAGAGTGATCCTGCAGGAAACTGAACACTGTGGACTGAAGCTGTAATAAGTCAGCAAACACTATAGATTATGGAGTATTTCTAGTAGGGCAGTCAATCTTTAAAATTTTTCAGAGTGACAGCTGTCACCTCCGATAACATTTTGGGAAGTGTGGTACAAAACGCAGTTGCGCTTTGTTTGTCCTGAGTTTGAGTCCAGGCTCGTGGACCTTTCCAGACTACACCCTGGTGCTTTCAAAGTAATGTTAAAATTTAAGAATATCATAATTGAGCATTTTTTATTTAATTATTAGATTAATTGAATATATAGATATATGTGTTGGTCCCCACAAGTTTTATCTGGGGGGGGGGGGGGGGGGGCGTGGCAGATCTCATTGAATTTGTCATTTGACAAGAACCCCAGACAATAAAGGGTGGGCACCCCTGGATTAGAGCATTCACACTTTCTCTTTAAAGAACTTTGTTTTTCTACATCCACAAGTGCATCTAATATGTTTGATCGACTACAAACATACAGTAAACAAAGTATTTGTGATACAGGCATCAGGCTGTTAAAGCAGGACTGGAGGGAAAACACAGCACAAACACACAAGAACACACAACAAGACACCACTCAAGACAACAAAACACAACTCGGCACAACACAAGGAGAAACAACATGATATAATAAAAGGGAAAAAATAAAGAAAGAGAAAGAAGAAATGAAAAACTACACAAATAAGGAAATATGTAAGAATAGACTACTAGTTTTAAATAAAAGCTATAATGATAATACAAGACTAGAAAGGATCCTTATGAACAGAAAAAGAAAACATGAGTAAATATTAGCAACATCAATGAAAATCAATAAAAAAACAAAAAAGAGAAATCAAAAGCAAAAACTACAACATGGACAAAAAATCGCAGAAAATAACAGGGCAAGAGTGAAAAACAGAGCAGCAAGTCAATAACTCAATAACAAGACAAACCAGCCAACACAAGAGGAAGAAACGGAACAATATAAATGGAGGAAAGTAAACAGGGGCCAGGTGACAACAATTAATGAAATGAGAACAAGACAGGGAATAAACAAGAGAGTGTGACCAAGGGAAGAAAGGAGTTTGAACACACAAAGACACAAAGACAAAGCAATGTGTAAAGAAATGACAAAGAAAGAAACATAAGTCAAAGACAAAACAGACAAAGATTGCCTCCCGCGAGAACCTGAACTGGACCCCAACCGTCACCCACCGAGCAAAGCTTCACTATTGATCTTCACTGACAGTGAGAGATATAAAGCAGGTATTCGCTATGGTAAAAGTGACTCAGCTGAGCAAGGGTGAGCGAGAGCATCACACCACCGGACACCTTGGTTCCTTCCCATAGATATGGTGTGGAGGGACACTACTCAACATCACCATCCAAGACAGCAATCCCGCAGAAAACATAACACAGAGGAGTGAAGCTGCAATAAGTCACCAAACACTAAAGATTATGGAGTATTTCTAGTAGGGCAGTCAATCGTAAAAACATTTCACAGAGTGACAGCTGTCACCTCCGATAACATTTTGGGCAGTGTGGTACAAAACGCAGTTGCGCTTTGTTTGTCCTGAGTTTGAGTCCAGGCTCGTGGACCTTTCCAGACTACACCCTGGTGCTTTCAAAGTAATGTTAAAATTTAAGAATATCATAATTGAGCATTTTTTATTTAATTATTAGATTAATTGAATATATAGATATATGTGTTGGTCCCCACAAGTTTTATCTGGAGGGGGGGGGGGGGGCAGATCTCATTGAATTTGTCATTTGACAAGAACCCCAGACAAAAAAGGGTGTGAACCCCTGGATTACACTTTATCTTTAAAGAACTTTGTTTTTCTACATCCACAAGTGCATCTAATATGTTTGATCGACTACAAACATACAGTAAACAAAGTATTTGTGATACAGGCATCAGGCTGTTAAAGCAGGACTGGAGGGAAAACACAGCACAAACACAAGAACACACAACAAGACACCACTCAAGACAACAAAACACAACTCGGCACAACACAAGGAGAAACAACATGATATAATAAAAGGGAAAAAATAAAGAAAGAGAAGGAAGAAATGAAAAACTACACAAATAAGGAAATATGTAAGAATAGACTACTAGTTTTAAATAAAAGCTATAATGATAATACAAGACTAGAAAGGATCCTTATAAACAGAAAAAGAAAACATTATGAGTAGATATTAGCAACATCAATGAAAATCAATAAAAAAACAAAAAAGAGAAATCAAAAGCAAAAACTACAACATGGACACAAAATCGCAGAAAATAACAGGGCAAGAGTGAAAAACAGAGCAGCAAGTCAATAACTCAATAACAAGACAAACCAGCCAACACAAGAGGAAGAAAAGGAACAATATAAATGGAGGAAAGTAAACAGGGGCCAGGTGACAACAATTAATGAAATGAGAACAAGACAGGGAATAAACAAGAGAGTGTGACCAAGGGTAGAAAGGAGTTTGAACACACAAAGACACAAAGACAAAGCAATGTGTAAAGAAATGACAAAGAAAGAAACATAAGTCAAAGACAAAACAGACAAAGATTGCCTCCCGCGAGAACCTGAACTGGACCCCAACCGTCACCCACCGAGCGAAGCTTCACTATTGACCTTCACTGTCAGTGAGAGATATAAAGCAGGTATTCGCTATGGTAAGAGTGACTCAGCTGAGCAAGGGTGAGCGAGAGCATCACACCACCGGACACCTTGGTTCCTTCCCATAGATATGGTGTGGAGGGACACTACTCAACATCACCATCCAAGACAGTAATCCCGCAGAAAACATAACACAGAGGAGTGAAGCTGTAATAAGTCACCAAACACTAAAGATTATGGAGTATTTCTAGTAGGGCAGTCAATCGTAAAAACATTTCACAGAGTGACAGCTGTCACCTCCGATAACATTTTGGGCAGTGTGGTACAAAACGCAGTTGCGCTTTGTTTGTCCTGCGTTTGAGTCCAGGCTTGTGGACCTTTCCAGACTACACCCTGGTGCTTTCAAAGTAATGTTAAAATTAAAAAATATCATAATTGAGCATTTTTTATTTAATTATTAGATTAATTGAATATTTAGATATATGTGTTGGTCCCCACAAGTTTTATCTGGAGGGGGGGGGGCAGATCTCATTGAATTTGTCATTTGACAAGAACCCCAGACAATAAAGGGTGGGCACCCCTGGATTAGAGCATTCACACTTTCTCTTTAAAGAACTTTGTTTTTCTACATCCACAAGTGCATCTAATATGTTTGATCGACTACAAACATACAGTAAACAAAGTATTTGTGATACAGGCATCAGGCTGTTAAAGCAGGACTGGAGGGAAAACACAGCACAAACACACAAGAACACACAACAAGACACCACTCAAGACAACAAAACACAACTCGGCACAACACAAGGAGAAACAACATGATATAATAAAAGGGAAAAAATAAAGAAAGAGAAAGAAGAAATGAAAAACTACACAAATAAGAAAATATGTAAAAATAGACTACCAGTTTTAAATAAAAGCTATAATGATAATACAAGACTAGAAAGGATACTTATGAACAGAAAAAGAAAACATTATGAGTAAATATTAGCAACATCAATGAAAATCAATAAAAAAACAAAAAAGAGAAATCAAAAGCAAAAACTATAACACTGACACACAATCGCAGCAAATAACAGGGCAAGAGTGAAAAACAGAGCAGCAAGTCAATAACTCAATAACAAGACAAACCAGCCAACACGAGGAAGAAACGGAACAATATAAATGGAGGAAAGTAAACAGGGGCCAGGTGACAACAATTGATGAAATGAGAACAAGACAGGGAATAAACAAAAGAGCGTGACCAAGGGAAGAAAGGAGTTTGAACACACAAAGACACAAAGACAAAGCAATGTGTAAAGAAATGACAAAGAAAGAAACATAAGTCAAAGACAAAACAGACAAAGATTGCCTCCCGCGAGAACCTGAACTGGACCCCAACCGTCACCCACAGAGCGAAGCTTCACTATTGATCTTCACTGTCAGTGAGAGATATAAAGCAGGTATTCGCTATGGTAAGAGTGACTCAGCTGAGCAAGGGTGAGCGAGAGCATCACACCACCGGACACCTTGGTTCCTTCCCATAGATATGGTGTGGAGGGACACTACTCAACATCACCATCCAAGAGAGTGATCCTGCAGGAAACTGAACACTGTGGAGTGAAGCTGTAATAAGTCAGCAAACACTATAGATTATGGAGTATTTCTAGTAGGGCAGTCAATCTTTAAAATTTTTCAGAGTGACAGCTGTCACCTCCGATAACATTTTGGGAAGTGTGGTACAAAACGCAGTTGCGCTTTGTTTGTCCTGAGTTTGAGTCCAGGCTCGTGGACCTTTCCAGACTACACCCTGGTGCTTTCAAAGTAATGTTAAAATTTAAGAATATCATAATTGAGCATTTTTTATTTAATTATTAGATTAAATGAATATATAGATATATGTGTTGGTCCCCACAAGTTTTATCTGGAGGGGGGGGGGGGGCAGATCTCATTGAATTTGTCATTTGACAAGAACCCCAGACAATAAAGGGTAGGCACCCCTGGATTAGAGCATTTACACTTTATCTTTAAAGAACTTTGTTTTTCTACATCCACAAGTGCATCTAATATGTTTGATCGACTACAAACATACAGTAAACAAAGTATTTGTGATACAGGCATCAGGCTGTTAAAGCAGGACTGGAGGGAAAGCACAGCACAAACACACAAGAACACACAACAAGACACCACTCAAGACAACAAAACACAACTCGGCACAACACAAGGAGAAACAACATGATATAATAAAAGGGAAAAAATAAAGAAAGAGAAAGAAGAAATGAAAAACTACACAAATAAGGAAATTTGTAAGAATAGACTACCAGTTTTAAATAAAAGCTATAATGATAATACAAGACTAGAAAGGATACTTATGAACAGAAAAAGAAAACATTATGAGTAAATATTAGCAACATCAATGAAAATCAATAAAAAAACAAAAAAGAGAAATCAAAAGCAAAAACTACAACATGGACACAAAATCGCAGAAAATAACAGGGCAAGAGTGAAAAACAGAGCAGCAAGTCAATAACTCAATAACAAGACAAACCAGCCAACACAAGAGGAAGAAAAGGAACAATATAAATGGAGGAAAGTAAACAGGGGCCAGGTGACAACAATTAATGAAATGAGAACAAGACAGGGAATAAACAAGAGAGTGTGACCAAGGGAAGAAAGGAGTTTGAACACACAAAGACACAAAGACAAAGCAATGTGTAAAGAAATGACAAAGAAAGAAACATAAGTCAAAGACAAAACAGACAAAGATTGCCTCCCGCGAGAACCTGAACTGGACCCCAACCGTCACCCACCGAGCGAAGCTTCACTATTGACCTTCACTGTCAGTGAGAGATATAAAGCAGGTATTCGCTATGGTAAGAGTGACTCAGCTGAGCAAGGGTGAGCGAGAGCATCACACCACCGGACACCTTGGTTCCTTCCCATAGATATGGTGTGGAGGGACACTACTCAACATCACCATCCAAGACAGTAATCCCGCAGAAAACATAACACAGAGGAGTGAAGCTGTAATAAGTCACCAAACACTAAAGATTATGGAGTATTTCTAGTAGGGCAGTCAATCGTAAAAACATTTCACAGAGTGACAGCTGTCACCTCCGATAACATTTTGGGCAGTGTGGTACAAAACGCAGTTGCGCTTTGTTTGTCCTGCGTTTGAGTCCAGGCTCGTGGACCTTTCCAGACTACACCCTGGTGCTTTCAAAGTAATGTTAAAATTAAAAAATATCATAATTGAGCATTTTTTATTTAATTATTAGATTAATTGAATATTTAGATATATGTGTTGGTCCCCACAAGTTTTATCTGGAGGGGGGGGGGGGGGGGCAGATCTCATTGAATTTGTCATTTGACAAGAACCCCAGACAATAAAGGGTGGGCACCCCTGGATTAGAGCATTCACACTTTCTCTTTAAAGAACTTTGTTTTTCTACATCCACAAGTGCATCTAATATGTTTGATCGACTACAAACATACAGTAAACAAAGTATTTGTGATACAGGCATCAGGCTGTTAAAGCAGGACTGGAGGGAAAACACAGCACAAACACACAAGAACACACAACAAGACACCACTCAAGACAACAAAACACAACTCGGCACAACACAAGGAGAAACAACATGATATAATAAAAGGGAAAAAATAAAGAAAGAGAAAGAAGAAATGAAAAACTACACAAATAAGGAAATATGTAAGAATAGACTACTAGTTTTAAATAAAAGCTATAATGATAATACAAGACTAGAAAGGATCCTTATGAACAGAAAAAGAAAACATGAGTAAATATTAGCAACATCAATGAAAATCAATAAAAAAACAAAAAAGAGAAATCAAAAGCAAAAACTACAACATGGACACAAAATCGCAGAAAATAACAGGGCAAGAGTGAAAAACAGAGCAGCAAGTCAATAACTCAATAACAAGACAAACCAGCCAACACAAGAGGAAGAAACGGAACAATATAAATGGAGGAAAGTAAACAGGGGCCAGGTGACAACAATTAATGAAATGAGAACAAGACAGGGAATAAACAAGAGAGTGTGACCAAGGGAAGAAAGGAGTTTGAACACACAAAGACACAAAGCAATGTGTAAAGAAATGACAAAGAAAGAAACATAAGTCAAAGACAAAACAGACAAAGATTGCCTCCCGCGAGAACCTGAACTGGAAACCAACCGTCACCCACCGAGCGAAGCTTCACTATTGATCTTCACTGACAGTGAGAGATATAAAGCAGGTATTCGCTATGGTAAGAGTGACTCAGCTGAGCAAGGGTGAGCGAGAGCATCACACCACCGGACACCTTGGTTCCTTCCCATAGATATGGTGTGGAGGGACACTACTCAACATCACCATCCAAGACAGCAATCCCGCAGAAAACATAACACAGAGGAGTGAAGCTGTAATAAGTCACCAAACACTAAAGATTATGGAGTATTTCTAGTAGGGCAGTCAATCGTAAAAACATTTCACAGAGTGACAGCTGTCACCTCCGATAACATTTTGGGCAGTGTGGTACAAAACGCAGTTGCGCTTTGTTTGTCCTGCGTTTGAGTCCAGGCTCGTGGACCTTTCCAGACTACACCCTGGTACTTTCAAAGTAATGTTAAAATTAAAAAATATCATAATTGAGCATTTTTTATTTAATTATTAGATTAATTGAATACATAGATATATGTGTTGGTCCCCACAAGTTTTATCTGGTAGGGTGGGGGACAGATCTCATTGAATTTGTCATTTGACAAGAACCCCAGACAATAAAGGGTGGGCACCCCTGGATTAGAGCATTCACACTTTATCTTTAAAGAACTTTGTTTTTCTATATCCACAAGTGCATCTAATATGTTTGATCGACTACAACATACTGCAAACAGAGTATTTGTGATACAGGCATCAGGCTGTTAGAGCAGGACTGGAGGGAAAACACAGCACAAACACAAGAACACACAGCAAGACACCACTCAAGACAACAAAACACAAACTGGCACAACACAAGGAGGAACAACATGACATAATAAAAGAGAAAAAATAAAGAAAGAGAAAGAAGAAATGAAAAACTACACAAATAAGAAAATATGTAAAAATAGACTACCAGTTTTAAATAAAAGCTATAATGATAATACAAGACTAGAAAGGATACTTATGAACAGAAAAAGAAAACATTATGAGTAAATATTAGCAACATCAATGAAAATCAATAAAAAAACAAAAAAGAGAAATCAAAAGCAAAAACTATAACATTGACACACAATCGCAGCAAATAACAGGGCAAGAGTGAAAAACAGAGCAGCAAGTCAATAACTCAATAACAAGACAAACCAGCCAACACAAGAGGAAGAAACGGAACAATATAAATGGAAGAAAGTAAACAGGGGCCAGGTGACAACAATTGATGAAATGAGAACAAGACAGGGAATAAACAAAAGAGCGTGACCAAGGGAAGAAAGGAGTTTGAACACACAAAGACACAAAGACAAAGCAATGTGTAAAGAAATGACAAAGAAAGAACCATAAGTCAAAGACAAAACAGACAAAGATTGCCTCCCGCGAGAACCTGAACTGGACCCCAACCGTCACCCACAGAGCGAAGCTTCACTATTGATCTTCACTGTCAGTGAGAGATATAAAGCAGGTATTCGCTATGGTAAGAGTGACTCAGCTGAGCAAGGGTGAGCGAGAGCATCACACCACCGGACACCTTGGTTCCTTCCCATAGATATGGTGTGGAGGGACACTACTCAACATCACCATCCAAGAGAGTGATCCTGCAGGAAACTGAACACTGTGGAGTGAAGCTGTAATAAGTCAGCAAACACTATAGATTATGGAGTATTTCTAGTAGGGCAGTCAATCTTTAAAATTTTTCAGAGTGACAGCTGTCACCTCCGATAACATTTTGGGAAGTGTGGTACAAAACGCAGTTGCGCTTTGTTTGTCCTGAGTTTGAGTCCAGGCTCGTGGACCTTTCCAGACTACACCCTGGTGCTTTCAAAGTAATGTTAAAATTTAAGAATATCATAATTGAGCATTTTTTATTTAATTATTAGATTAAATGAATATATAGATATATGTGTTGGTCCCCACAAGTTTTATCTAGAGGGGGGGGGGGGGGGGGGCAGATCTCATTGAATTTGTCATTTGACAAGAACCCCAGACAATAAAGGGTAGGCACCCTGGATTAGAGCATTTACACTTTATCTTTAAAGAACTTTGTTTTTCTACATCCACAAGTGCATCTAATATGTTTGATCGACTACAACATACTGCAAACAGAGAATTTGTGATACAGGCATCAGGCTGTTAGAGCAGGACTGGAGGGAAAACACCGCACAAACACAAGAACATACAACAAGACACCACTCAAGACAACAAAACACAACCTGGCACAACACAAGGAGAAACAACATGATATAATAAAAGGGAAAAAATAAAGAAAGAGAAAGAAGAAATGAAAAACTACACAAATAAGGAAATATGTAAGAATAGACTACTAGTTTTAAATAAAAGCTATAATGATAATACAAGACTAGAATGGATCCTTATGAACAGAAAAAGAAAACATTATGAGTAAATATTAGCAACATCAATGAAAATCAATAAAAAAACAAAAAAGAGAAATCAAAAGCAAAAACTACAACATGGACACAAAATCGCAGAAAATAACAGGGCAAGAGTGAAAAACAGAGCAGCAAGTCAATAACTCAATAACAAGACAAACCAGCCAACACAAGAGGAAGAAACGGAACAATATAAATGGAGGAAAGTAAACAGGGGCCAGGTGACAACAATTAATGAAATGAGAACAAGACAGGGAATAAACAAGAGAGTGTGACCAAGGGAAGAAAGGAGTTTGAACACACAAAGACACAAAGCAATCTGTAAAGAAATGACAAAGAAAGAAACATAAGTCAAAGACAAAACAGACAAAGATTGCCTCCCGCGAGAACCTGAACTGGAAACCAACCGTCACCCACCGAGCGAAGCTTCACTATTGATCTTCACTGACAGTGAGAGATATAAAGCAGGTATTCGCTATGGTAAGAGTGACTCAGCTGAGCAAGGGTGAGCGAGAGCATCACACCACCGGACACCTTGGTTCCTTCCCATAGATATGGTGTGGAGGGACACTACTCAACATCACCATCCAAGACATCAATCCCGCAGAAAACATAACACAGAGGAGTGGAGCTGTAATAAGTCACCAAACACTAAAGATTATGGAGTATTTCTAGTAGGGCAGTCAATCGTAAAAACATTTCACAGAGTGACAGCTGTCACCTCCGATAACATTTTGGGCAGTGTGGTACAAAACGCAGTTGCGCTTTGTTTGTCCTGCGTTTGAGTCCAGGCTCGTGGACCTTTCCAGACTACACCCTGGTACTTTCAAAGTAATGTTAAAATTAAAAAATATCATAATTGAGCATTTTTTATTTAATTATTAGATTAATTGAATACATAGATATATGTGTTGGTCCCCACAAGTTTTATCTGGTGGGGTGGGGGACAGATCTCATTGAATTTGTCATTTGACAAGAACCCCAGACAATAAAGGGTGGGCACCCCTGGATTAGAGCATTCACACTTTATCTTTAAAGAACTTTGTTTTTCTATATCCACAAGTGCATCTAATATGTTTGATCGACTACAACATACTGCAAACAGAGTATTTGTGATACAGGCATCAGGCTGTTAGAGCAGGACTGGAGGGAAAACACAGCACAAACACAAGAACACACAGCAAGACACCACTCAAGACAACAAAACACAAACTGGCACAACACAAGGAGGAACAACATGACATAATAAAAGAGAAAAAATAAAGAAAGAGAAAGAAGAAATGAAAAACTACACAAATAAGAAAATATGTAAAAATAGACTACCAGTTTTAAATAAAAGCTATAATGATAATACAAGACTAGAAAGGATACTTATGAACAGAAAAAGAAAACATTATGAGTAAATATTAGCAACATCAATGAAAATCAATAAAAAAACAAAAAAGAGAAATCAAAAGCAAAAACTATAACATTGACACACAATTGCAGCAAATAACAGGGCAAGAGTGAAAAACAGAGCAGCAAGTCAATAACTCAATAACAAGACAAACCAGCCAACACAAGAGGAAGAAACGGAACAATATAAATGGAGGAAAGTAAACAGGGGCCAGGTGACAACAATTGATGAAATGAGAACAAGACAGGGAATAAACAAAAGAGCGTGACCAAGGGAAGAAAGGAGTTTGAACACACAAAGACACAAAGACAAAGCAATGTGTAAAGAAATGACAAAGAAAGAAACATAAGTCAAAGACAAAACAGACAAAGATTGCCTCCCGCGAGAACCTGAACTGGACCCCAACCGTCACCCACAGAGCGAAGCTTCACTATTGATCTTCACTGTCAGTGAGAGATATAAAGCAGGTATTCGCTATGGTAAGAGTGACTCAGCTGAGCAAGGGTGAGCGAGAGCATCACACCACCGGACACCTTGGTTCCTTCCCATAGATATGGTGTGGAGGGACACTACTCAACATCACCATCCAAGAGAGCGATCCTGCAGGAAACTGAACACAGTGGAGTGAAGCTGTAATAAGTCACCAAACACTATAGATTATGGAGTATTTCTAGTAGGGCAGTCAATCGTTAAAATTTTTCAGAGTGACAGCTGTCACCTCCGATAACATTTTGGGCAGTGTGGTACAAAACACAGTTGCGCTTTGTTTGTCCTGCGTTTGAGTCCAGGCTCATGGACCTTTCCAGACTACACCCTGGTGCTTTCAAAATAATGTTAAAATTTAAGAATATCATAATTGAGCATTTATTATTGAATTAATAGTTTAATTGAATATATAGATATATGTGTTGGTCCCCACAAGTTCTATTTGGTTGGGGGGGGGGGGGGGGGGGGGGGGTTGGTAGATCTCATTGAGTTTGTCTTTTGACAAGAACCCCAGACAAAAAAGGGTGGGCACCCCTGGATTAGAGCATTTACACTTTATCTTTAAAGAACTTTGTTTTTCTACATCCACAAGTGCATCTAATATGTTTGATCGACTACAAACATACTGCAAACAGAGTATTTGTGATACAGGCATCAGGCTGTTAAAGCAGGACTGGAGGGAAAACACAGCACAAACACACAAGAACACACAACAAGACACCACTCAAGACAATAAAACACAACTCGGCACAACACAAGGAGAAACAACATGATATAATAAAAGGGAAAAAATAAAGAAAGAGAAAGAAGAAATGAAAAACTACACAAATAAGGAAATATGTAAGAATAGACTACTAGTTTTAAATAAAAGCTATAATGATAATACAAGACTAGAAAGGATCCTTACAAACAGAAAAAGAAAACATTATGAGTAGATATTAGCAACATCAATGAAAATCAATAAAAAAACAAAAAAGAGAAATCAAAAGCAAAAACTACAACATGGACACAAAATCGCAGAAAATAACAGGGCAAGAGTGAAAAACAGAGCAGCAAGTCAATAACTCAATAACAAGACAAACCAGCCAACACAAGAGGAAGAAAAGGAACAATATAAATGGAGGAAAGTAAACAGGGGCCAGGTGACAACAATTGATGAAATGAGAACAAGACAGGGAATAAACAAGAGAGTGTGACCAAGGGAAGAAAGGAGTTTGAACACACAAAGACACAAAGACAAAGCAATGTGTAAAGAAATGACAAAGAAAGAAACATAAGTCAAAGACAAAACAGACAAAGATTGCCTCCCGCGAGAACCTGAACTGGACCCCAACCGTCACCCACCGAGCGAAGCTTCACTATTGATCTTCACTGTCAGTGAGAGATATAAAGCAGGTATTCGCTATGGTAAGAGTGACTCAGCTGAGCAAGGGTGAGCGAGAGCATCACACCACCGGACACCTTGGTTCCTTCCCATAGATATGGTGTGGAGGGACACTACACAACATCACCATCCAAGACAGCGATCCCGCAGAAAACTGAACACAGAGGAGTGAAGCTGTAATAAGTCAGCAAACACTATAGATTATGGAGTATTTCTAGTAGGGCAGTCAATCTTTAAACATTTTCAGAGTGACAGCTGTCACCTCCGATAACATTTTGGGAAGTGTGGTACAAAACGCAGTTGCGCTTTGTTTGTCCTGAGTTTGAGTCCAGGCTCGTGGACCTTTCCAGACTACACCCTGGTGCTTTCAAAGTAATGTTAAAATTTAAGAATATCATAATTGAGCATTTTTTATTTAATTATTAGATTAATTGAATATATAGATATATGTGTTGGTCCCCACAAGTTTTATCTGGAGGGGGGGGGGGGGGACAGATCTCATTGAATTTGTCATTTGACAAGAACCCCAGACAATAAAGGGTGGGCACCCCTGGATTAGAGCATTCACACTTTCTCTTTAAAGAACTTTGTTTTTCTACATCCACAAGTGCATCTAATATGTTTGATCGACTACAAACATACAGTAAACAAAGTATTTGTGATACAGGCATCAGGCTGTTAAAGCAGGACTGGAGGGAAAACACAGCACAAACACACAAGAACACACAACAAGACACCACTCAAGACAACAAAACACAACTCGGCACAACACAAGGAGAAACAACATGATATAATAAAAGGGAAAAAATAAAGAAAGAGAAAGAAGAAATGAAAAACTACACAAATAAGGAAATATGTAAGAATAGACTACTAGTTTTAAATAAAAGCTATAATGATAATACAGAAAGGATCCTTATGAACAGAAAAAGAAAACATTATGAGTAAATATTAGCAACATCAATGAAAATCAATAAAAAAAAACAAAAAAGAGAAATCAAAAGCAAAAACTATAACATGGATACACAATCGCAGCAAATAACAGGGCAAGAGTGAAAAACAGAGCAGCAAGTCAATAACTCAATAACAAGACAAACCAGCCAACACAAGAGGAAGAAACGGAACAATATAAATGGAGGAAAGTAAACAGGGGCCAGGTGACAACAATTGATGAAATGACAACAAAACAGGGAATAAACAAGAGAGCGTGACCAAGGGAAGAAAGGAGTTTGAACACACAAAGACACAAAGACAAAGCAATGTGTAAAGAAATGACAAAGAAAGAAACATAAGTCAAAGACAAAACAGACAAAGATTGCCTCCTGCGAGAACCTGAACTGGACCCCAACCGTCACCCACCGAGCGAAGCTTCACTATTGATCTTCACTGTCAGTGAGAGATATAAAGCAGGTATTCGCTATGGTAAGAGTGACTCAGCTGAGCAAGGGTGAGCGAGAGCCCACAGCGAGAGTTCCTTCCCATAGATATGGTGTGGAGGGACACTACTCAACATCACCATCCAAGAGAGCGATCCTGCAGGAAACTGAACACAGTGGAGTGAAGCTGTAATAAGTCACCAAACACTATAGATTATGGAGTATTTCTAGTAGGGCAGTCAATCTTTAAAATTTTTCAGAGTGACAGCTGTCACCTCCGATAACATTTTGGGAAGTGTGGTACAAAACGCAGTTGCGCTTTGTTTGTCCTGAGTTTGAGTCCAGGCTCGTGGACCTTTCCAGACTACACCCTGGTGCTTTCAAAGTAATGTTAAAATTTAAGAATATCATAATTGAGCATTTTTTATTTAATTATTAGATTAATTGAATATATAGATATATGTGTTGGTCCCCACAAGTTTTATCTGGAGGGGGGGGGGGGGGGACAGATCTCATTGAATTTGTCATTTGACAAGAACCCCAGACAATAAAGGGTGGGCACCCCTGGATTAGAGCATTCACACTTTCTCTTTAAAGAACTTTGTTTTTCTACATCCACAAGTGCATCTAATATGTTTGATCGACTACAAACATACAGTAAACAAAGTATTTGTGATACAGGCATCAGGCTGTTAAAGCAGGACTGGAGGGAAAACACAGCACAAACACACAAGAACACACAACAAGACACCACTCAAGACAACAAAACACAACTCGGCACAACACAAGGAGAAACAACATGATATAATAAAAGGGAAAAAATAAAGAAAGAGAAAGAAGAAATGAAAAACTACACAAATAAGGAAATATGTAAGAATAGACTACTAGTTTTAAATAAAAGCTATAATGATAATACAGAAAGGATCCTTATGAACAGAAAAAGAAAACATTATGAGTAAATATTAGCAACATCAATGAAAATCAATAAAAAAAAACAAAAAAGAGAAATCAAAAGCAAAAACTATAACATGGATACACAATCGCAGCAAATAACAGGGCAAGAGTGAAAAACAGAGCAGCAAGTCAATAACTCAATAACAAGACAAACCAGCCAACACAAGAGGAAGAAACGGAACAATATAAATGGAGGAAAGTAAACAGGGGCCAGGTGACAACAATTGATGAAATGACAACAAGACAGGGAATAAACAAGAGAGCGTGACCAAGGGAAGAAAGGAGTTTGAACACACAAAGACACAAAGACAAAGCAATGTGTAAAGAAATGACAAAGAAAGAAACATAAGTCAAAGACAAAACAGACAAAGATTGCCTCCTGCGAGAACCTGAACTGGACCCCAACCGTCACCCACCGAGCGAAGCTTCACTATTGATCTTCACTGTCAGTGAGAGATATAAAGCAGGTATTCGCTATGGTAAGAGTGACTCAGCTGAGCAAGGGTGAGCGAGAGCCCACAGCGAGAGTTCCTTCCCATAGATATGGTGTGGAGGGACACTACTCAACATCACCATCCAAGAGAGCGATCCTGCAGGAAACTGAACACAGTGGAGTGAAGCTGTAATAAGTCACCAAACACTATAGATTATGGAGTATTTCTAGTAGGGCAGTCAATCTTTAAAATTTTTCAGAGTGACAGCTGTCACCTCCGATAACATTTTGGGAAGTGTGGTACAAAACGCAGTTGCGCTTTGTTTGTCCTGAGTTTGAGTCCAGGCTCGTGGACCTTTCCAGACTACACCCTGGTGCTTTCAAAGTAATGTTAAAATTTAAGAATATCATAATTGAGCATTTTTTATTTAATTATTAGATTAATTGAATATATAGATATATGTGTTGGTCCCCACAAGTTTTATCTGGTGGTGGGGGTGGGGGGGCAGAACTCATTGAATTTGTCATTTGACTAGAACCCCAGACAATAAAGGGTGGGCACCCCTGGATTAGAGCATTCACACTTTATCTTTAAAGAACTTTGTTTTTCTACATCCACAAGTGCATCTAATATGTTTGATCGACTACAAACATACTGCAAACAAAGTATTTGTGATACAGGCATCAGGCTGTTAAAGCAGGACTGGAGGGAAAACACAGCACAAACACACAAGAACACACAACAAGACACCACTTAAGACAACAAAACAACTCGGCACAACACAAGGAGAAACAACATGATATAATAAAAGGGAAAAAATAAAGAAAGAGAAAGAAGAAATGAAAAACTACACAAATAAGGAAATATGTAAGAATAGACTACTAGTTTTAAATAAAAGCTATAATGATAATACAAGACTAGAAAGGATCCTTATGAACAGAAAAAGAAAACATGAGTAAATATTAGCAACATCAATGAAAATCAATAAAAAAACAAAAAAGAGAAATCAAAAGCAAAAACTACAACATGGACACAAAATCGCAGAAAATAACAGGGCAAGAGTGAAAAACAGAGCAGCAAGTCAATAACTCAATAACAAGACAAACCAGCCAACACAAGAGGAAGAAAAGGAACAATATAAATGGAGGAAAGTAAACAGGGGCCAGGTGACAACAATTGATGAAATGAGAACAAGACAGGGAATAAACAAGAGAGTGTGACCAAGGGAAGAAAGGAGTTTGAACACACAAAGACACAAAGACAAAGCAATGTGTAAAGAAATGACAAAGAAAGAAACATAAGTCAAAGACAAAACAGACAAAGATTGCCTCCCGCGAGAACCTGAACTGGACCCCAACCGTCACCCACCGAGCGAAGCTTCACTATTGATCTTCACTGTCAGTGAGAGATATAAAGCAGGTATTCGCTATGGTAAGAGTGACTCAGCTGAGCAAGGGTGAGCGAGAGCATCACACCACCGGACACCTTGGTTCCTTCCCATAGATATGGTGTGGAGGGACACTACACAACATCACCATCCAAGACAGCGATCCCGCAGAAAACTGAACACAGAGGAGTGAAGCTGTAATAAGTCACCAAACACTATAGATTATGGAGTATTTCTAGTAGGGCAGTCAATCGTAAAAAAATTTCACAGAGTGACAGCTGTCACCTCCGATAACATTTTGGGCAGTGTGGTACAAAACGCAGTTGCGCTTTGTTTGTCCTGTGTTTGAGTCCAGGCTCGTGGACCTTTCCAGACTACACCCTGGTGCTTTCAAAGTAATGTTAAAACTGAAGAATAATCATAAATGAGCATTTTTTATTTAATATTAGATTAATTGAATATATAGATATACAGTATTGTTCAAAATAATAGCAGTACAATGTGACTAACCAGAATAATCAAGGTTTTTAGTATATTTTTTATTGCTACATGGCAAACAAGTTACCAGTAGGTTCAGTAGATTGTCAGAAAACAAACAAGACCCAGCATTCATGATATGCACGCTCTTATGGCTGTGCAATTGGGCAATTAGTTGAAAGGGGTGTGTTCAAAAAAATAGCAGTGTCTACCTTTGACTGTACAAACTCAAAACTATTTTGTACAAACATTTTTTTTTTCTGGGATTTAGCAATCCTGTGAATCACTAAACTAATATTTAGTTGTATGACCACAGTTTTTTAAAACTGCTTGACATCTGGGTGGCATGGAGTCAACCAACTTGTGGCACCTCTCAGCTGTTATTCCACTCCATGATTCTTTAACAACATTCCACAATTCATTCACATTTCTTGGTTTTGCTTCAGAAACAGTATTTTTGATATCACCCCACAAGTTCTCAATTGGATTAAGGTCTGGAGATTGGGCTGGCCACTCCATAACATAAATTTTTTTGGTTTGGAACCAAGACTTTGCCCGTTTACTAGTGTGTTTTGGGTCATTGTCTTGTTGAAACAACCATTTCAAGGGCATGTCCTCTTCAGCATAGGGCAACATGACCTCTTCAAGTATTTTAACATATGCAAACTGATCCATGATCCCTGGTATGCGATAAATAGGCCCAACACCATAGTAGGAGAAACATGCCCATATCATGATGCTTGCACCTCCATGCTTCACTGTCTTCACTGTGTACTGTGGCTTGAATTCAGAGTTTGGGGGTCGTCTCACAAACTGCCTGTGGCCCTTGGACCCAAAAAGAACAATTTTACTCTCATCAGTCCACAAAATGTTCCTCCATTTCTCTTTAGGCCAGTTGATGTGTTCTTTGGCAAATTGTAACCTCTTCTGCACATGCCTTTTTTTTAACAGAGGGACTTTGCGGGGGATTCTTGAAAATAGATTAGCTTCACACAGACGTCTTCTAACTGTCACAGTACTTACAGGTAACTCCAGACTGTCTTTGATCATCCTGGAGGTGATCATTGGCTGAGCCTTTGCCATTCTGGTTATTCTTCTATCCATTTTGATGGTTGTCTTCCGTTTTCTTCCACGTCTCTCTGGTTTTGCTCTCCATTTTAAGGCATTGGAGATCATTTTAGCTGAACAGCCTATCATTTTTTTCACCTCTTTATAGGTTTTCCCCTCTCTAATCAACTTTTTAATCAAAGTACGCTGTTCTTCTGAACAATGTCTTGAACAACCCATTTTCCTCAGCTTTCAAATGCATGTTCAACAAGTGTTGGCTTCATCCTTAAATAGGGGCCACCTGATTCACACCTGTTTCTTCACAAAATTGATGACCTCAGTGATTGAATGCCACACTGCTATTTTTTTGAACACATCCCTTTCAACTAATTCAACTAATTGCCCAATTGCACAGCCTTAAGAGCGTGCATATCATGAATGCTGGGTCTCATTTGTTTTCTGAGAATCTACTGAACCTACTGGTAACTTGCTTGCCACGTAGCAATAAAAAAATATACGAAAAACCTTGATTATTCTGGTTAGTCACATTGTACTGCTATTATTTTGAACAATACTGTATGTGTTGGTCCCCACAAGTTTTATTTGGTGGTGGGGGGGGGGGGGGGGGGGGTAGATCTCATTGAGTTTGTTATTTGACAAGAACCCCAGACAAAAAAGGGTGTGCACCCCTGGATTACACTTTATCTTTAAAGAACTTTGTTTTTCTACATCCACAAGTGCATCTAATATGTTTGATCGACTACAAACATACAGTAAACAAAGTATTTGTGATACAGGCATCAGGCTGTTAAAGCAGGACTGGAGGGAAAGCACAGCACAAACACACAAGAACACACAACAAGACACCACTCAAGAAAACAAAACACAACTCGGCACAACACAAGGAGAAACAACATGATATAATAAAAGGGAAAAAATAAAGAAAGAGAAAGAAGAAATGAAAAACTACACAAATAAGGAAATTTGTAAGAATAGACTACCAGTTTTAAATAAAAGCTATAATGATAATACAAGACTAGAAAGGATACTTATGAACAGAAAAAGAAAACATTATGAGTAAATATTAGCAACATCAATGAAAATCAATAAAACAACAAAAAAGAGAAATCAAAAGCAAAAACTATAACATGGACACACAATTGCAGCAAATAACAGGGCAAGAGTGAAAAACACAGCAGCAAGTCAATAACTCAATAACAAGACAAACCAGCCAACCCAAGAGGAAGAAATGGAACAATATAAATGGAGGAAAGTAAACAGGGGCCAGGTGACAACAATTGATGAAATGAAAACAAGACAGGGAATAAACAAGAGAGCGTGACCAAGGGAAGAAAGGAGTTTGAACACACAAAGACACAAAGACAAAGCAATGTGTAAAGAAATGACAATGAAAGAAACATAAGTCAAAGACAAAACAGACAAAGATTGCCTCCTGCGAGAACCTGAACTGGACCCCAACCGTCACCCACCGAGCGAAGCTTCACTATTGATCTTCACTGTCAGTGAGAGATATAAAGCAGGTATTCGCTATGGTAAGAGTGACTCAGCTGAGCAAGGGTGAGCGAGAGCATCACACCACCGGACACCTTGGTTCCTTCCCATAGATATAGTGTGGAGGGACACTACTCAACATCACCATCCAAGAGAGCGATCCTGCAGGAAACTGAACACAGTGGAGTGAAGCTGTAATAAGTCACCAAACACTATAGATTATGGAGTATTTCTAGTAGGGCAGTCAATCGTTAAAATTTTTCAGAGTGACAGCTGTCACCTCCGATAACATTTTGGGCAGTGTGGTACAAAACGCAGTTGCGCTTTGTTTGTCCTGCGTTTGAGTCCAGGCTCATGGACCTTTCCAGACTACACCCTGGTGCTTTCAAAATAATGTTAAAATTTAAGAATATCATAATTGAGCATTTATTATTGAATTAATAGTTTAATTGAATATATAGATATATGTGTTGGTCCCCACAAGTTCTATTTGGTTGGGGGGGGGGGGGGGGGGTTGGTAGATCTCATTGAGTTTGTCTTTTGATAAGAACCCCAGACAAAAAAGGGTGGGCACCCTGGATTAGAGCATTCACACTTCATCTTTAAAGAACTTTGTTTTTCTACATCCACAAGTGCATCTAATATGTTTGATCGACTACAACATACTGCAAACAGAGAATTTGTGATACAGGCATCAGGCTGTTAGAGCAGGACTGGAGGGAAAACACCGCACAAACACAAGAACATACAACAAGACACCACTCAAGACAACAAAACACAACCTGGCACAACACAAGGAGAAACAACATGATATAATAAAAGGGAAAAAATAAAGAAAGAGAAAGAAGAAATGAAAAACTACACAAATAAGGAAATATGTAAGAATAGACTACTAGTTTTAAATAAAAGCTATAATGATAATACAAGACTAGAAAGGATCCTTATGAACAGAAAAAGAAAACATGAGTAAATATTAGCAACATCAATGAAAATCAATAAAAAAACAAAAAAGAGAAATCAAAAGCAAAAACTACAACATGGACACAAAATCGCAGAAAATAACAGGGCAAGAGTGAAAAACAGAGCAGCAAGTCAATAACTCAATAACAAGACAAACCAGCCAACACAAGAGGAAGAAAAGGAACAATATAAATGGAGGAAAGTAAACAGGGGCCAGGTGACAACAATTGATGAAATGAGAACAAGACAGGGAATAAACAAGAGAGTGTGACCAAGGGAAGAAAGGAGTTTGAACACACAAAGACACAAAGACAAAGCAATGTGTAAAGAAATGACAAAGAAAGAAACATAAGTCAAAGACAAAACAGACAAAGATTGCCTCCCGCGAGAACCTGAACTGGACCCCAACCGTCACCCACAGAGCGAAGCTTCACTATTGATCTTCACTGTCAGTGAGAGATATAAAGCAGGTATTCGCTATGGTAAGAGTGACTCAGCTGAGCAAGGGTGAGCGAGAGCATCACACCACCGGACACCTTGGTTCCTTCCCATAGATATGGTGTGGAGGGACACTACTCAACATCACCATCCAAGAGAGTGATCCTGCAGGAAACTGAACACTGTGGACTGAAGCTGTAATAAGTCAGCAAACACTATAGATTATGGAGTATTTCTAGTAGGGCAGTCAATCTTTAAAATTTTTCAGAGTGACAGCTGTCACCTCCGATAACATTTTGGGAAGTGTGGTACAAAACGCAGTTGCGCTTTGTTTGTCCTGAGTTTGAGTCCAGGCTCGTGGACCTTTCCAGACTACACCCTGGTGCTTTCAAAGTAATGTTAAAATTTAAGAATATCATATTTGAGCATTTTTTATTTAATTATTAGATTAAATGAATATATAGATATATGTGTTGGTCCCCACAAGTTTTATCTGGAGGGGGGGGGCAGATCTCATTGAATTTGTCATTTGACAAGAACCCCAGACAATAAAGGGTAGGCACCCCTGGATTAGAGCATTTACACTTTATCTTTAAAGAACTTTGTTTTTCTACATCCACAAGTGCATCTAATATGTTTGATCGACTACAAACATACAGTAAACAAAGTATTTGTGATACAGGCATCAGGCTGTTAAAGCAGGACTGGAGGGAAAGCACAGCACAAACACACAAGAACACACAACAAGACACCACTCAAGACAACAAAACACAACTCGGCACAACACAAGGAGAAACAACATGATATAATAAAAGGGAAAAAATAAAGAAAGAGAAAGAAGAAATGAAAAACTACACAAATAAGGAAATTTGTAAGAATAGACTACCAGTTTTAAATAAAAGCTATAATGATAATACAAGACTAGAAAGGATACTTATGAACAGAAAAAGAAAACATTATGAGTAAATATTAGCAACATCAATGAAAATCAATAAAACAACAAAAAAGAGAAATCAAAAGCAAAAACTATAACATGGACACACAATTGCAGCAAATAACAGGGCAAGAGTGAAAAACACAGCAGCAAGTCAATAACTCAATAACAAGACAAACCAGCCAACCCAAGAGGAAGAAATGGAACAATATAAATGGAGGAAAGTAAACAGGGGCCAGGTGACAACAATTGATGAAATGAAAACAAGACAGGGAATAAACAAGAGAGCGTGACCAAGGGAAGAAAGGAGTTTGAACACACAAAGACACAAAGACAAAGCAATGTGTAAAGAAATGACAATGAAAGAAACATAAGTCAAAGACAAAACAGACAAAGATTGCCTCCTGCGAGAACCTGAACTGGACCCCAACCGTCACCCACCGAGCGAAGCTTCACTATTGATCTTCACTGTCAGTGAGAGATATAAAGCAGGTATTCGCTATGGTAAGAGTGACTCAGCTGAGCAAGGGTGAGCGAGAGCATCACACCACCGGACACCTTGGTTCCTTCCCATAGATATGGTGTGGAGGGACACTACTCAACATCACCATCCAAGAGAGCGATCCTGCAGGAAACTGAACACAGTGGAGTGAAGCTGTAATAAGTCACCAAACACTATAGATTATGGAGTATTTCTAGTAGGGCAGTCAATCGTTAAAATTTTTCAGAGTGACAGCTGTCACCTCCGATAACATTTTGGGCAGTGTGGTACAAAACGCAGTTGCGCTTTGTTTGTCCTGCGTTTGAGTCCAGGCTCATGGACCTTTCCAGACTACACCCTGGTGCTTTCAAAATAATGTTAAAATTTAAGAATATCATAATTGAGCATTTATTATTGAATTAATAGTTTAATTGAATATATAGATATATTTGTTGGTCCCCACAAGTTCTATTTGGTTGGGGGGGGGGGGGGGGGGGTTTGGTAGATCTCATTGAGTTTGTCTTTTGACAAGAACCCCAGACAAAAAAGGGTGGGCTCCCTGGATTAGAGCATTCACACTTCATCTTTAAAGAACTTTGTTTTTCTACATCCACAAGTGCATCTAATATGTTTGATCGACTACAACATACTGCAAACAGAGAATTTGTGATACAGGCATCAGGCTGTTAGAGCAGGACTGGAGGGAAAACACCACACAAACACAAGAACATACAACAAGACACCACTCAAGACAACAAAACACAACTCGGCACAACACAAGGAGAAACAACATGATATAATAAAAGGGAAAAAAATAAAGAAAGAGAAAGAAGAAATGAAAAACTACACAAATAAGGAAATATGTAAGAATAGACTACTAGTTTTAAATAAAAGCTATAATGATAATACAAGACTAGAATGGATCCTTATGAACAGAAAAAGAAAACATTATGAGTAAATATTAGCAACATCAATGAAAATCAATAAAAAAATCAAAAAAGAGAAATCAAAAGCAAAAACTATAACATGGACACACAATCGCAGCAAATAACAGGGCAAGAGTGAAAAACAGAGCAGCAAGTCAATAACTCAATAACAAGACAAACCAGCCAACACAAGAGGAAGAAACGGAACAATATAAATGGAGGAAAGTAAACAGGGGCCAAGTGACAACAATTGATGAAATGACAACAAGACAGGGAATAAACAAGAGAGCGTGACCAAGGGAAGAAAGGAGTTTGAACACACAAAGACACAAAGACAAAGCAATGTGTAAAGAAATGACAAAGAAAGAAACATAAGTCAAAGACAAAACAGACAAAGATTGCCTCCCGCGAGAACCTGAACTGGACCCCAACCGTCACCCACCGAGCGAAGCTTCACTATTGATCTTCACTGTCAGTGAGAGATATAAAGCAGGTATTCGCTATGGTAAGAGTGACTCAGCTGAGCAAGGGTGAGCGAGAGCATCACACCACCGGACACCTTGGTTCCTTCCCGTAGATATGGTGTGGAGGGACCCTACTCAACATCACCATCCAAGAGAGCGATCCTGCAGGAAACTGAACACTGTGGAGTGAAGCTGTAATAAGTCAGCAAACACTATAGATTATGGAGTATTTCTAGTAGGGCAGTCAATCTTTAAAATTTTTCAGAGTGACAGCTGTCACCTCCGATAACATTTTGGGAAGTGTGGTACAAAACGCAGTTGCGCTTTGTTTGTCCTGAGTTTGAGTCCAGGCTCGTGGACCTTTCCAGACTACACCCTGGTGCTTTCAAAGTAATGTTAAAATGTAAGAATATCATAATTGAGCATTTTTTATTTAATTATTAGATTAAATGAATATATAGATATATGTGTTGGTCCCCACAAGTTTTATCTGGAGGGGGGGGGGGGGGGCAGATCTCATTGAATTTGTCATTTGACAAGAACCCCAGACAATAAAGGGTGGGCACCCCTGGATTAGAGCATTTACACTTTATCTTTAAAGAACTTTGTTTTTCTACATCTACAAGTGCATCTAATATGTTTGATCGACTACAAACATACTGCAAACAGAGTATTTGTGATACAGGCATCAGGCTGTTAAAGCAGGACTGGAGGGAAAACACAGCACAAACACACAAGAACACAAAACAAGACACCACTCAAGACAATAAAACACAACTCGGCACAACACAAGGAGAAACAACATGATATAATAAAAGGGAAAAAATAAAGAAAGAGAAAGAAGAAATGAAAAACTACACAAATAAGGAAATATGTAAGAATAGACTACTAGTTTTAAATAAAAGCTATAATGATAATACAAGACTAGAAAGGATCCTTACAAACAGAAAATGAAAACATTATGAGTAGATATTAGCAACATCAATGAAAATCAATAAAAAAACAAAAAAGAGAAATCAAAAGCAAAAACTACAACATGGACACAAAATCGCAGAAAATAACAGGGCAAGAGTGAAAAACAGAGCAGCAAGTCAATAACTCAATAACAAGACAAACCAGCCAACACAAGAGGAAGAAAAGGAACAATATAAATGGAGGAAAGTAAACAGGGGCCAGGTGACAACAATTGATGAAATGAGAACAAGACAGGGAATAAACAAGAGAGTGTGACCAAGGGAAGAAAGGAGTTTGAACACACAAAGACACAAAGACAAAGCAATGTGTAAAGAAATGACAAAGAAAGAAACATAAGTCAAAGACAAAACAGACAAAGATTGCCTCCCGCGAGAACCTGAACTGGACCCCAACCGTCACCCACCGAGCGAAGCTTCACTATTGATCTTCACTGTCAGTGAGAGATATAAAGCAGGTATTCGCTATGGTAAGAGTGACTCAGCTGAGCAAGGGTGAGCGAGAGCATCACACCACCGGACACCTTGGTTCCTTCCCATAGATATGGTGTGGAGGGACACTACACAACATCACCATCCAAGACAGCGATCCCGCAGAAAACTGAACACAGAGGAGTGAAGCTGTAATAAGTCAGCAAACACTATAGATTATGGAGTATTTCTAGTAGGGCAGTCAATCTTTAAAAATTTTCAGAGTGACAGCTGTCACCTCCGATAACATTTTGGGAAGTGTGGTACAAAACGCAGTTGCGCTTTGTTTGTCCTGAGTTTGAGTCCAGGCTCGTGGACCTTTCCAGACTACACCCTGGTGCTTTCAAAGTAATGTTAAAATTTAAGAATATCATAATTGAGCATTTTTTATTTAATTATTAGATTAATTGAATATATAGATATATGTGTTGGTCCCCACAAGTTTTATCTGGAGGGGGGGGGGGGGGGGCAGATCTCATTGAATTTGTCATTTGACAAGAACCCCAGACAATAAAGGGTGGGCACCCCTGGATTAGAGCATTCACACTTTCTCTTTAAAGAACTTTGTTTTTCTACATCCACAAGTGCATCTAATATGTTTGATCGACTACAAACATACAGTAAACAAAGTATTTGTGATACAGGCATCAGGCTGTTAAAGCAGGACTGGAGGGAAAACACAGCACAAACACACAAGAACACACAACAAGACACCACTCAAGACAACAAAACACAACTCGGCACAACACAAGGAGAAACAACATGATATAATAAAAGGGAAAAAATAAAGAAAGAGAAAGAAGAAATGAAAAACTACACAAATAAGGAAATATGTAAGAATAGACTACTAGTTTTAAATAAAAGCTATAATGATAATACAGAAAGGATCCTTATAAACAGAAAAAGAAAACATTATGAGTAAATATTAGCAACATCAATGAAAATCAATAAAAAAAAACAAAAAAGAGAAATCAAAAGCAAAAACTAATATAGCTGCAAGCAGCAATAATGGGGCCAAGCACTACAGAAGCAAGCTTCAGACGAATGGCAGGAATGAGTAATTAAGACAGTTTTAAGATTATTTTAGGTAAAATGGCTTGAAAACAATAAACACAACAACTAGTAATAGGATTTATTGGCTTATCACGTGTAACCAATAGGTGGCGCTGTTACCAAATTAGTTTGGAATGGTCAGTGTGAGGTGTCGATTACACATACAAAGTTTGGTGCAAATATGTTAAAGCTTTGCAGAGATACAGCCTCAAATGAATTTTGGCACCCTTCCAGCAGATTTGTTGATGCGCTAAATGAGAACCGTTTCTTTAATTTTTAATCGTTAATTTTTGCTAACATGGTCATAAGATGATCCACGTCAAATTTGGTGAAAATCTGACTAACGGTCTAGGAGGAGTTCGAAAAAGTAGGTTTTTAACATTAATCAAAATGGCGGACAGGAAGTTCAGCCAAATAAGGAAAACTTTGTATCTATGTTCTCGGCTTGACCCAAGGAATCTAAAAAGACCACCGTAATGTCAATAGCCAGATTTATTCAAAAGTTATTAGCCTTTATGTAAATTGAGTTATTACTTTTGACCACTAGGTATGTTTCAAAATAATTTGAGTACCTTCAGGGGATGGTGTTGTTGGCACATTCTGAGTTTCGTAATATAACACCAATGCATTTGATTAGCATAGCCTTTTATTTCACATAAGTGTATTGAAGTCAATGGGAATTTCATGTTTTGTTCTATTATAGCGCCACCAAGAGGCTCAGTCCCACCATTTTTTTTATGTGTCATCAGAGTGCGCCCATACATATGCGTGTCAATTTTGGTGAAAATATCTCAATTCACTTCAGAGTTATAGACATTTACATGAAAAAACACATAAAAATTGACTGACTCTTGACTTTGATTGAATATTACTACCCCTTACTATCAATATTTTTGCATTAGGGCATTGGTGTATAGCTATCAACCTATGTTTCCTTCTTCTGACGGTGGTTTCGTCTCGATCAGACAAGCGGTTTCGAAGATATAGCCAAATGTTTTTTAAGCACTAAATCACAACGCTACACAAACCGTAAGGTGAATCCTAGCATGTTTGGTATCGTAGGACTCGGTAAGGTTTCAAGAGTCTAATTTGATGAGTCTCGTGAAAATAAGTTGACCACACCCAGAGTTATAAGCGTTTAAACAAAGAAGATCACCACTAGGTGGCGCTGTTTCGAAACTTCTCACACTCCTTCAGGACATTGTGCTGATGACCCATACCAAGTTTCGTAACAATCCGTTGCTGCGTTCTTAAAATACAGCATTTTAGCACAAAATTAAAAATGGCCGACAGTCAAAATGGCCGAGATGGTAAAATTGGATATCAGTCGACTCGGCATGTTGCCCTGAATCTAACAAGACCAATGTTATGATTTTTGGACAAACTGTTCAGAAGTTATAAGCAAAAATAGCAGTTTTTCATATCTCCGGATCAGTAGGTGGCGCTGCGCCCAATTACAGCATGTTGCCTCAGGTCATGCTTGTTATGACATGTACCAAGTTTGGTCTGAATAGGATAAGTCGTTGCCGAGATACAGCCTTACGACTGTTTTTGTAAGCATTACATAAAGTTTGTTAGAGCGTTTATCGAAAACGGTTTGACGAATCAATTTGATTTGCATAACTTTTGGTCAGCACTGCCTGAGGATGATATGGTTCAATTTTCGTGTGAATCGGACAAACCGTCTAGGACGAGTTCGAAAAAGTAGGTTTTTAAAGAAATTCAAAATGGCGGTCATATTTCTATGACGGAAATGACTTCGTAGGGTGCAATCGAATCGGCATGAGCTCAGAAATTAGAGGAAAAAAGAATTTCGTTGATTGGCCTTAGGGTTAAAAAGTTATTAACAAAATTAAAGTGAAATTTTGGACAGTTGGTGGCGCTAGAGGGATTGACTTAGACACACCAAAATTGGTGTACTTAATGTTGGCACTGTCCTCTATCAGAATGTCAAACCATTACAACTTTCCCGCATTCGGTTCTATGGGCTGCCATAGACGCCCAGTCGGAAGAATAATAATAATAAATATAGCTGCAAGCAGCAATAACGGGGCCAAGCACTACAGAAGCAAGCTTCAGACGAACGGCAGGAATGAGTAATTAAGACAATTTTAAGATTATTTTAGGTAAAATGGCTTGAAAACAATAAACACAACAACTAGTAATAGGATTTATTGGCTTATCACGTGTAACCAATAGGTGGCGCTGTTACCAAATTAGTTTGGAATGGTCAGTGTGAGGTGTCGATTACACATACAAAGTTTGGTGCAAATATGTTAAAGCTTTGCAGAGATACAGCCTCAAATGAATTTTGGCACCCTTCCAGCAGATTTGTTGATGCGCTAAATGAGAACCGTTTCTTTAATTTTTAATCGTTAATTTTTGCTAACATGGTCATAAGATGATCCACGTCAAATTTGGTGAAAATCTGACTAACGGTCTAGGAGGAGTTCGAAAAAGTAGGTTTTCAACATTAATCCAAATGGCGGACAGGAAGTTCAGCCAAATAAGGAAAACTTTGTATCTATGTTCTCGGCTTGACCCAAGGAACCTAAAAAGACCACCGTAATGTCAATAGCCAGATTTATTCAAAAGTTATTAGCCTTTATGTAAATTGGGTTATTACTTTTGACCACTAGGTGGCGCTGTTTCAAAATAATTTGAGTACCTTCAGGGGATGGTGTTGTTGGCAAATTTTGAGTTTCGGAATATAACACCAATGCATTTGATTAGCATAGCCTTTTATTTCACATAAGTGTATTGAAGTCAATGGGAATTTCATGTTTTGTTCTATTATAGCGCCACCAAGAGGCTCAGTCCCACCATTTTTTTTGTGTGTCATCAGAGTGCGCCCATACATATGCGTGTCAATTTTGGTGAAAATATCTCAATTCACTTCAGAGTTATAGACATTTACATGAAAAAACACATAAAAATTGACTGACTCTTGACTTTGATTGAATATTACTACCCCTTACTATCAATATTTTTGCATTAGGGCATTGGTGTATAGCTATCGACCTATGTTTCCTTCTTCTGACGGTGGTTTCGTCTCGATCAGACAAGCGGTTTCGAAGATATAGCCAAATGTTTTTTAAGCACTAAATCACAACGCTACACAAACCGTAAGGTGAATCCTAGCATGTTTGGTATCGTAGGACTCGGTAAGGTTTCAAGAGTCTAATTTGATGAGTCTCGTGAAAATAAGTTGACCACACCCAGAGTTATAAGCGTTTAAACAAAGAAGATCACCACTAGGTGGCGCTGTTTCGAAACTTCTCACACTCCTTCAGGACATTGTGCTGATGACCCATACCAAGTTTCGTAACAATCCGTTGCTGCGTTCTTAAAATACAGCATTTTAGCATAAAATTCAAAATGGCCGACAGTCAAAATGGCCGAGATGGTAAAATTGGATATCAGTCGACTCGGCATGTTGCCCTGAATCTAACAAGACCAATTTTATGATTTTTGGACAAACTGTTTAGAAGTTATGAGCAAAAATAGCAATTTTTCATATCTCCGGACCAGTAGGTGGCACTGGGCCGAAACGCAGCAAGTAGCCTCAGGTCATGCTTGTTATGACATGTACCAGGTTTGGTCTGAATACGATAAATCGTTGCAGAGATACAGCCTTGCGACTGTTTTTGTAAGCGTTATGTAAAATTTGTTTGAGCGTTTATCGAAAACAGTTTGACGAATCAATTTGATTTGCATAACTTTTGGTCAGCACTGCCTGAAGATAATCTGGTTCAATTTTCGTGTGAATCGGACAAACCGTCTAGGACGAGTTCGAAAAAGTAGGTTTTTTAAAAAATTCAAAATGGCGGCCATATTTCTATGACAGAAAATGACGTCATAGGATGCAATCGAATCGGCATGAGCTCAGGAATCAGAGGAAAAAAGATTTTTGTTGATTGGCCTTAGGGTTAAAAAGTTATTAACAAAATAAAAGTGAAACTTTGGACAGTTGGTGGCGCTAGAGGCAATGTCTTAGACCCACCAAAATTGGTGTACTTAATGTTGGCACTGTCCTCTATCAGAATGTCAAACCATTACAACTTTCCCGCATTTGGTTCTATGGGCTGCCATAGACTCCCAGTCGGAAGAATAATAATAATAAATATAGCTGCAAGCAGCAATTACGGGGCCAAGCACTCCAACGGCAAATGTAGGAGCTAAGCATGGCATGAAGCATCACACCAAATATATTAATGAGCAATAACAGTAATTTTGGAATTATTGTAATTGAAATGGCAAAAAAAAAAATCATAATACCTCCTCTAGTAGCATGATTACTTGGCTTATAAAGTTTGACCAATAGGTGGCACTTTTATGAAATCAATTTGGTGTGCTCTGTTTGACTTTTCAATGACACACACAAAGTTTGGTGTTAATATGCCACAGCATTCCAGAGATGCAGCCTCAAGTGTCATTTTGTCATTGTGTTTCAACTTCGTCGCTTTGGTATGCGAAAACGGTTTTGTCTATCGACACAAAATCCATAACTTTGTGTCAACATAGTCTGAAGATCATCTGATTCGAATTTGGTGAAAATTGGACCTACGGTTCATGAGGAGTTTGAAAAAGTAGGTTTTCCACATAAATCAAAATGGTGGACCGGAACTTCAGTAAACACTGGCATATTTGGTATCTATGTTATCGGCATAAGCCAGGGAATATTTTGAGCCCAGTTTCGTTGCAATAGGCTAATGGACTAAAAAGTTATTAGCATTTTTAAAAGTGTAAATATTCATTGTTAATGAATGGTTTATTACTCTTGACCAATAGGTGGCGCTGTTACCAAATTTATGTGGCATTGTCAGTCTGAGGTGGCGATGACACATACAAAGTTTGGTGCAAATATGTCAAAGCGTTGCAGAGATACAGCCTCAAATGCATTTTGGCACCTTTCCAGCAAATTCGTTGATGCGTTAAATGACAACCGTTTCGTATATCGACACGAAATCCATAACTTTTTGCCAGCATGGTCTGACGATGATTCACGTCAAATTTGGTGAAAATCGGACTAACGGTCTAGGAGGAGTTCGAAAAAGTAGGTTTTCAACATTAAGCAAAATGGCGGACAGGAAGTAAAGCCAATTTTCACATTATTGGTATCAATGCTCTCGGCATGACCCACAGAATAAAGCGAGACCATTTTAATTTTAATAGTCTAATTTATTCAAAAGTTATTAGCATTTATGTGGTATTTCATTATAACTATTGGCCACAAGGTGGCGCTGCCACCAAACTTTTTGAGTACCTTCAGGGCATGGAGCCGAATATTTTTGTAATTATTTGCGAATCGATACGATGCTGCGTTCAAAAAATACAGCATTTTAAAACATAATTCAAAATGGCCGACGCCTAAAATGGCCGACACAGGAAAATTGGATATCATTCGACTCGACATGACTCACTGAATCTAAAGAGACAAGTTGTGTGATTTTTGGCCAAACCATTCAGAAGTTATAAGCCAAAATATGCATTTTTCATATCTCCTGACCACTAGGTGGCGCTGTGTCGAAACACTGCAGGTAGTCTCAGGTCAGGGTTATTATAACACACACCAAGTTTGGTCTCAATATGACAAACCGTTGCCGAGATATAGCCTCACGTGTATTTTTGCATGCTTTTCGTAAAATTTGTACACGTGTCATTCGACAACGGTTGGACGAATCAACTTGAATTCCATAACTTTTTGCCATCATGGTCTGAAGATGATCGGAGCCAATTTTCGTGAAAATCGGACTAACCGCCTAGGACGAGTTCGAAAAAGTAGGTTTTTCGAAAAATTGAAAATAGCGAAAAAACTAAACCTTGCGATTTTTGAATTTCGGGGTTCATTCGACTTGGCTTGAGCCAAGGATTCAGAGGAAAAAAGAATTTCCATTTTCTGGCTTACGGTTCAAAAGTTATTAGCATATAAACATTGAAAGTTTGGACAAGTGGTGGCGCTAGAGAGTTGGAGTTAGAGACTTCAAATTTGCTATAGTTAATGGTGGGACTGTCCTCTATCAGTGTGCCAAATTATACAACTTTCCCGCAATCGGTTCTATGGGCTGCCATAGACTTGCGGCGGAAGAAGAAGAATAATAAATATAGCTGCAAGCAGCAATAACGGGGCCAAGCACTACAGAAGCAAGCTTCAGACGAACGGCAGGAATGAGTAATTAAGACAGTTTTAAGATTATTTTAGCCAAATTGGCTTGAAAACAATAAACACAACAACTAATAATAGGATTTATTGGCTTATCACGTGTAACCAATAGGTGGCGCTGTTACCAAATTAGTTTGGAATGGTCAGTGTGAGGTGACGATGACACATACAAAGTTTGGTGCAAATATGTCAAAGCTTTGCAGAGATACAGCCTCAAATGAATGTTGGCATCATTCCAGCAAATTGGTTGATGCGCTAAATGAGAACCGTTTCATATATAGACATGAAATCCATAACATTGGATGTCATGTTGGAACATTGAATGTCTGAAGATGATCCAAGTCAAATTTGGTGAAAATCTGACTAACGGTCTAGGAGGAGTTCGAAAAAGTAGGTTTTCAACATTAATCAAAATGGCGGACAGTAAGTTCAGCCAAATAAGGAAAACTTGGTATCTATGTTCTTGGCTTGACCCAAGGAATCTATTAAGATCAGCATCATGTCAATAGGCAGATTTATTAAAAAGTTATTAGCCTTTATGTACATTGAGTTATTACTTTTGACCACTAGGTGGCGCTGTTTCAAAATAATTTGAGTACCTTCAGGGGATGGTGTTGTTGGCACATTCTGAGTTTCGGAATATAACACCAATGCATTTGATTAGCATAGCCTTTTATTTCACATAAGTGTATTGAAGTCAATGGGAATTTCATGTTTTGTTCTATTATAGCGCCACCAAGAGGCTCAGTCCCACCATTTTTTTTATGTGTCATCAGAGTGCGCCCATACATATGCGTGTCAATTTTGGTGAAAATATCTCAATTCACTTCAGAGTTATAGACATTTACATGAAAAAACACATAAAAATTGACTGACTCTTGACTTTGATTGAATATTACTACCCCTTACTATCAATATTTTTGCATTAGGGCATTGGTGTATAGCTATCGACCTATGTTTCCTTCTTCTGACGGTGGTTTCGTCTCGATCAGACAAGCGGTTTCGAAGATATAGCCAAATGTTTTTTAAGCGCTAAATCACAACGCTACACAAACCGTAAGGCGAAACCTAGCATGTTTGGTATCGTAGGACTCGGTAAGGTTTCAAGAGTCTAATTTGATGAGTCTCGTGAAAATAAGTCGACCACACCCAGAGTTATAAGCGTTTAAACAAAGAAGATCACCACTAGGTGGCGCTGTTTCGAAACTTCTCACACTCCTTCAGGACATTGTGCTGATGACCCATACCAAGTTTCGTAACAATCCGTTGCTGCGTTCTTAAAATACAGCATTTTAGCACAAAATTCAATATGGCTGACAGTCAAAATGGCCGAGATGGTAAAATTGGATATCAGTCGACTCGGCATGTTGCCCTGAATCTAACAAGACCAATTTTATGATTTTTGGACAAACTGTTTAGAAGTTATGAGCAAAAATAGCAATTTTTCATATCTCCAGACCAGTAGGTGGCACTGGGCCGAAACGCAGCAAGTAGCCTCAGGTCATGCTTGTTATGACATGTACCAGGTTTGGTCTGAATACGATAAATCGTTGCAGAGATACAGCCTTGCGACTGTTTTTGTAAGCGTTACGTAAAATTTGTTTGAGCGTTTATCGAAAACAGTTTGACGAATCAATTTGATTTGCATAACTTTTGGTCAGCACTGCCTGAAGATAATCTGGTTCAATTTTCGTGTGAATCGGACAAACCGTCTAGGACGAGTTCGAAAAAGTAGGTTTTTTAAAAAATTCAAAATGGCGGCCATATTTCTATGACAGAAAATGACGTCATAGGATGCAATCGAATCGGCATGAGCTCAGAAATCAGAGGAAAAAAGATTTTTGTTGATTGGCCTTAGGGTTAAAAAGTTATTAACAAAATAAAAGTGAAACTTTGGACAGTTGGTGGCGCTAGAGGCAATGTATTAGACCCACCAAAATTGGTGTACTTAATGTTGGCACTGTCCTCTATCAGAATGTCAAACCATTACAACTTTCCCGCATTTGGTTCTATGGGCTGCCATAGACTCCCAGTCGGAAGAATAATAATAATAATAATAAGAACGCCAACAAAAACAATAGGTGCCTCGCACCTTCGGTGCTTGGCCCCTAATAACGCCAACGATTACAATAGGTGCCTACGCACCTTCGGTGCTTGGCCCCTAATAATAATAAGAACGCCAACAAAAACAAGAGGGTCCTACGCACCTTCGGTGCTTGGCCCCTAATAACATGGATACACAATCGCAGCAAATAACAGGGCAAGAGTGAAAAACAGAGCAGCAAGTCAATAACTCAATAACAAGACAAACCAGCCAACACAAGAGGAAGAAACGGAACAATATAAATGGAGGAAAGTAAACAGGGGCCAGGTGACAACAATTGATGAAATGACAACAAGACAGGGAATAAACAAGAGAGCGTGACCAAGGGAAGAAAGGAGTTTGAACACACAAAGACACAAAGACAAAGCAATGTGTAAAGAAATGACAAAGAAAGAAACATAAGTCAAAGACAAAACAGACAAAGATTGCCTCCTGCGAGAACCTGAACTGGACCCCAACCGTCACCCACCGAGCGAAGCTTCACTATTGATCTTCACTGTCAGTGAGAGATATAAAGCAGGTATTCGCTATGGTAAGAGTGACTCAGCTGAGCAAGGGTGAGCGAGAGCCCACAGCGAGAGTTCCTTCCCATAGATATGGTGTGGAGGGACAATACTCAACATCACCATCCAAGAGAGCGATCCTGCAGGAAACTGAACACAGTGGAGTGAAGCTGTAATAAGTCACCAAACACTATAGATTATGGAGTATTTCTAGTAGGGCAGTCAATCTTTAAAATTTTTCAGAGTGACAGCTGTCACCTCCGATAACATTTTGGGAAGTGTGGTACAAAACGCAGTTGCGCTTTGTTTGTCCTGAGTTTGAGTCCAGGCTCGTGGACCTTTCCAGACTACACCCTGGTGCTTTCAAAGTAATGTTAAAATTTAAGAATATCATAATTGAGCATTTTTTATTTAATTATTAGATTAATTGAATATATAGATATATGTGTTGGTCCCCACAAGTTTTATCTGGTGGTGGGGGTGGGGGGGCAGAACTCATTGAATTTGTCATTTGACTAGAACCCCAGACAATAAAGGGTGGGCACCCCTGGATTAGAGCATTCACACTTTATCTTTAAAGAACTTTGTTTTTCTACATCCACAAGTGCATCTAATATGTTTGATCGACTACAAACATACTGCAAACAAAGTATTTGTGATACAGGCATCAGGCTGTTAAAGCAGGACTGGAGGGAAAACACAGCACAAACACACAAGAACACACAACAAGACACCACTTAAGACAACAAAACAACTCGGCACAACACAAGGAGAAACAACATGATATAATAAAAGGGAAAAAATAAAGAAAGAGAAAGAAGAAATGAAAAACTACACAAATAAGGAAATATGTAAGAATAGACTACTAGTTTTAAATAAAAGCTATAATGATAATACAAGACTAGAAAGGATCCTTATGAACAGAAAAAGAAAACATGAGTAAATATTAGCAACATCAATGAAAATCAATAAAAAAACAAAAAAGAGAAATCAAAAGCAAAAACTACAACATGGACACAAAATCGCAGAAAATAACAGGGCAAGAGTGAAAAACAGAGCAGCAAGTCAATAACTCAATAACAAGACAAACCAGCCAACACAAGAGGAAGAAAAGGAACAATATAAATGGAGGAAAGTAAACAGGGGCCAGGTGACAACAATTAATGAAATGAGAACAAGACAGGGAATAAACAAGAGAGTGTGACCAAGGGAAGAAAGGAGTTTGAACACACAAAGACACAAAGACAAAGCAATGTGTAAAGAAATGACAAAGAAAGAAACATAAGTCAAAGACAAAACAGACAAAGATTGCCTCCCGCGAGAACCTGAACTGGAAACCAACCGTCACCCACCGAGCGAAGCTTCACTATTGATCTTCACTGACAGTGAGAGATATAAAGCAGGTATTCGCTATGGTAAGAGTGACTCAGCTGAGCAAGGGTGAGCGAGAGCATCACACCACCGGACACCTTGGTTCCTTCCCATAGATATGGTGTGGAGGGACACTACTCAACATCACCATCCAAGACAGCAATCCCGCAGAAAACATAACACAGAGGAGTGAAGCTGTAATAAGTCACCAAACACTAAAGATTATGGAGTATTTCTAGTAGGGCAGTCAATCGTAAAAACATTTCACAGAGTGACAGCTGTCACCTCCGATAACATTTTGGGCAGTGTGGTACAAAACGCAGTTGCGCTTTGTTTGTCCTGCGTTTGAGTCCAGGCTCGTGGACCTTTCCAGACTACACCCTGGTGCTTTCAAAGTAATGTTAAAATTAAAAAATATCATAATTGAGCATTTTTTATTTAATTATTAGATTAATTGAATACATAGATATATGTGTTGGTCCCCACAAGTTTTATCTGGTGGGGTGGGGGACAGATCTCATTGAATTTGTCATTTGACAAGAACCCCAGACAATAAAGGGTGGGCACCCCTGGATTAGAGCATTCACACTTTATCTTTAAAGAACTTTGTTTTTCTATATCCACAAGTGCATCTAATATGTTTGATCGACTACAACATACTGCAAACAGAGTATTTGTGATACAGGCATCAGGCTGTTAGAGCAGGACTGGAGGGAAAACACAGCACAAACACAAGAACACACAGCAAGACACCACTCAAGACAACAAAACACAAACTGGCACAACACAAGGAGGAACAACATGACATAATAAAAGAGAAAAAATAAAGAAAGAGAAAGAAGAAATGAAAAACTACACAAATAAGAAAATATGTAAAAATAGACTACCAGTTTTAAATAAAAGCTATAATGATAATACAAGACTAGAAAGGATACTTATGAACAGAAAAAGAAAACATTATGAGTAAATATTAGTAGAGCTGTAGTCAAGTCCAGCTTTGTCGAGTCCAAGTCAAGTCCAAGTCCAGGACTAGTCGAGACCGAGTCAAGACCGAGTCCAAAGAGGTTCGAGTCCAAGTCAAGTCCAAGTCCAAAAGTTTCGAGTCCAAGTCCAAGACCGAGTCCAAATGAAAGAAAAAAGGGTCCTCTTCAAGACCACATACTCAACTGATAATGTTTGTGATGCGAGAGAAAGCATATCTCCTATTCTAAGAAAATCATTTTACATTATTATTTGTAATGATCAAAAAGCATGTGCAAAGTAACAACTCTGTAGGACAGGGGTCTCCAAACTACATCCTGGAGGGCCAATGTCCTGAAAAGTTTAGCTCCAACTGGCCTTAACACACCTGGAAGATTAGTGTGTCTAGTAAGAGCTTGATTAGGTTCAAGTGTGTATAATTAGGGTTAAAGCTAACAGGGGCGTTAAACAAGATCCTGGGCCCTATGCTTAGGCAGTCCTGATGGGCCCCCATGCCCCCCACCCATGAAAATATCCAGGTAAAATAAAATATATTTCAGATTCATACTTTTCAAGGGCCCCCTCTTCCTTTGGGGCCTTGCTAATGAGTACTGGTTTTACCCCCAGTCCGACCCTGGGAGCTAAACTTGGATAAACAAACAAAGTTTGGAACTGTAAGGTCAAATAATTTTTATGTACTTTATTTTTTGTTGACATTATATCTGTGGTCAAAAATGTATATGACTATGCCTAATTGGCACAGTGCACAGACACACGCAAAGCTCGGGATATGACAAATGCACGCAGCAAGGCTAGAATGGATACGTTTGGCTCTACTGGGCATGCGCACATAAATACAGCAATTTTTGTCATACTGTGCTAGTGTTTGCATAGACTAGTCGAGCACTGTCACAATCGACTACTCCAGCATGTATTAACCATAATGCATACAAAGTGTTTGCAAGTACGACGTGAATTTTAGAATTACAATATTGCGTGGAGCTGTTATTATATGACCTTATCTATGTTGCATGTAAAAATAAAATATGTAATGTAATAATTAGGGTTGTGCCTGAAGCCGAATACCTTATTCGGAATGGCACGGATAATGGCTTAAAAAACGAATAACGCTCAAGGAATAATTCTGCCTGAATACTCGGCTGAAGCTGACAGAGTCTGGTGTTTGCTAGATAACAGGTGAGCCAGGGGATCAGCGCCAGAAGTGAATGAATGTAAACTTTATGAGTGAAAAGCGCGCAAATCAAACACCGCATTGTTGTCGCCTCTCTGTGCATCTCTCAAAAATCAGAGCGTTGCAAGAGTAATTTTACCTATAATAATACATCATAGCTACACGTTATATTATTTGTATATATTTAAAAGGCAAATATTGAAAGCTTAGGCTACCATGATACGAATGAATGGAATAAGCACAGCGCGCTCACCAATCAAACAGCAGCGTTGCGCGTCTCAGTCTCTCAAAAACCAAATCAATTCTCTCTCAAAAGTAGGCTAATAATCAACATAGATATGGATACATTGTCTACTTGTCCTACATGTTTGCATCTTTATGTTTTGCTGGTTTGCGCGGCACACACACATCTGTTTAGTGAAGTCGACTATACATTATAGACTCGCTCAAAGTGTTCTGCGTAATGAAATGTGTGCATTAAATGGATTCAGTCGTGTTCAAATGATCACTATGACACGTTTGTCATGACATCTCTCTGCTTGCATGATAAATATTATTTTAGAAATTAATAATTAATTCAGTTTAACACGACATACTTGTTCAGTGATAACTACGAAAAAATATATAAAAAGTCATAACAGTCTTATCAAGTAACTGTACGATGTTGTATCCGAATACAGATAGGAAAAATTTTGTGATTGTTACAGATACAAATACTGGCTGTTACATGAAAATGTAAATATGTAATGTCATATATAAAGTTTTTAAAATTTACATATGTAATTGTTGCATAAGGCTATACATTAATACGCGTTTATTGATAAAAAAAAGGCTATCTAGGTGTAGACGTAAATAAAACACAATCTAACAGGTAGAAAATTAAATTAGAAACATCTAAACTTTTCAGGTCGCAGTAAGTGCACCACTGGTCATGCACATCCTTTCCCGGAACAATACTGAAAGCTAAGGCAAGATGGAGAAACAGATGATCATAGTTGTACAAGGATAGCCATTTTTTAAATGAATCTATTAGCAGAGCTACTGCAAGGGATTTTAAGTGCTGGAATTCCATTTATTCTTTGCTGAAACTTCTGCGTCATCATGGAGAGCGGGTCATGGTTGCCCAGCAACAGCAGACGCCACTGGAGCGCGAGCGCAGGCTACAGAGTGCTTTGGAAATAAGGAGAGCGGCGCGCCTAGCGTTTTCCACACAGTTTCAGTCGCGACATCGTGCAAATGTGGTTTTGTTTTGAAGGAGACATTTTTTTTTTTTTTTTTTTGCTGGACTCGGTCGAGACCAACTAGAAGACTTGGCGAGTCCAATGGCCAAGTCCGAGACAAGTCCGAGTGCAAATTCAACGAGTCCGAGACAAGTCCGAGACGACAGAAAAATGTCTCGAGTCCGGACTCGAGTCCAAGACCGGACTCGAGTACTACAGCCCTAAATATTAGCAACATCAATGAAAATCAATAAAAAAACAAAAAAGAGAAATCAAAAGCAAAAACTATAACATTGACACACAATCGCAGCAAATAACAGGGCAAGAGTGAAAAACAGAGCAGCAAGTCAATAACTCAATAACAAGACAAACCAGCCAACACAAGAGGAAGAAACGGAACAATATAAATGGAGGAAAGTAAACAGGGGCCAGGTGACAACAATTGATGAAATGAGAACAAGACAGGGAATAAACAAAAGAGCGTGACCAAGGGAAGAAAGGAGTTTGAACACACAAAGACACAAAGACAAAGCAATGTGTAAAGAAATGACAAAGAAAGAAACATAAGTCAAAGACAAAACAGACAAAGATTGCCTCCCGCGAGAACCTGAACTGGACCCCAACCGTCACCCACAGAGCGAAGCTTCACTATTGATCTTCACTGTCAGTGAGAGATATAAAGCAGGTATTCGCTATGGTAAGAGTGACTCAGCTGAGCAAGGGTGAGCGAGAGCATCACACCACCGGACACCTTGGTTCCTTCCCATAGATATGGTGTGGAGGGACACTACTCAACATCACCATCCAAGAGAGTGATCCTGCAGGAAACTGAACACTGTGGAGTGAAGCTGTAATAAGTCAGCAAACACTATAGATTATGGAGTATTTCTAGTAGGGCAGTCAATCTTTAAAATTTTTCAGAGTGACAGCTGTCACCTCCGATAACATTTTGGGAAGTGTGGTACAAAACGCAGTTGCGCTTTGTTTGTCCTGAGTTTGAGTCCAGGCTCGTGGACCTTTCCAGACTACACCCTGGTGCTTTCAAAGTAATGTTAAAATTTAAGAATATCATAATTGAGCATTTTTTATTTAATTATTAGATTAAATGAATATATAGATATATGTGTTGGTCCCCACAAGTTTTATCTGGAGGGGGGGGGGGGGCAGATCTCATTGAATTTGTCATTTGACAAGAACCCCAGACAATAAAGGGTAGGCACCCCTGGATTAGAGCATTTACACTTTATCTTTAAAGAACTTTGTTTTTCTACATCCACAAGTGCATCTAATATGTTTGATCGACTACAAACATACAGTAAACAAAGTATTTGTGATACAGGCATCAGGCTGTTAAAGCAGGACTGGAGGGAAAGCACAGCACAAACACACAAGAACACACAACAAGACACCACTCAAGACAACAAAACACAACTCGGCACAACACAAGGAGAAACAACATGATATAATAAAAGGGAAAAAATAAAGAAAGAGAAAGAAGAAATGAAAAACTACACAAATAAGGAAATTTGTAAGAATAGACTACCAGTTTTAAATAAAAGCTATAATGATAATACAAGACTAGAAAGGATACTTATGAACAGAAAAAGAAAACATTATGAGTAAATATTAGCAACATCAATGAAAATCAATAAAACAACAAAAAAGAGAAATCAAAAGCAAAAACTATAACATGGACACACAATTGCAGCAAATAACAGGGCAAGAGTGAAAAACACAGCAGCAAGTCAATAACTCAATAACAAGACAAACCAGCCAACCCAAGAGGAAGAAATGGAACAATATAAATGGAGGAAAGTAAACAGGGGCCAGGTGACAACAATTGATGAAATGAAAACAAGACAGGGAATAAACAAGAGAGCGTGACCAAGGGAAGAAAGGAGTTTGAACACACAAAGACACAAAGACAAAGCAATGTGTAAAGAAATGACAATGAAAGAAACATAAGTCAAAGACAAAACAGACAAAGATTGCCTCCTGCGAGAACCTGAACTGGACCCCAACCGTCACCCACCGAGCGAAGCTTCACTATTGATCTTCACTGTCAGTGAGAGATATAAAGCAGGTATTCGCTATGGTAAGAGTGACTCAGCTGAGCAAGGGTGAGCGAGAGCATCACACCACCGGACACCTTGGTTCCTTCCCATAGATATGGTGTGGAGGGACACTACTCAACATCACCATCCAAGAGAGCGATCCTGCAGGAAACTGAACACAGTGGAGTGAAGCTGTAATAAGTCACCAAACACTATAGATTATGGAGTATTTCTAGTAGGGCAGTCAATCGTTAAAATTTTTCAGAGTGACAGCTGTCACCTCCGATAACATTTTGGGCAGTGTGGTACAAAACGCAGTTGCGCTTTGTTTGTCCTGCGTTTGAGTCCAGGCTCATGGACCTTTCCAGACTACACCCTGGTGCTTTCAAAATAATGTTAAAATTTAAGAATATCATAATTGAGCATTTATTATTGAATTAATAGTTTAAGTGAATATATAGATATATGTGTTGGTCCCCACAAGTTTTATCTGGAGGGGGGGGGGGCAGATCTCATTGAATTTGTCATTTGACAAGAACCCCAGACAATAAAGGGTGGGCACCCCTGGATTAGAGCATTCACACTTTATCTTTAAAGAACTTTGTTTTTCTACATCCACAAGTGCATCTAATATGTTTTATCGACTACAAACATACTGCAAACAGAGTATTTGTGATACAGGCATCAGGCTGTTAAAGCAGGACTGGAGGGAAAACACAGCACAAACACACAAGAACACACAACAAGACACCACTCAAGACAATAAAACACAACTCGGCACAACACAAGGAGAAACAACATGATATAATAAAAGGGAAAAAATAAAGAAAGAGAAAGAAGAAATGAAAAACTACACAAATAAGGAAATATGTAAGAATAGACTACTAATTTTAAATAAAAGCTATAATGATAATACAAGACTAGAAAGGATCCTTACAAACAGAAAAAGAAAACATTATGAGTAGATATTAGCAACATCAATGAAAATCAATAAAAAAACAAAAAAGAGAAATCAAAAGCAAAAACTACAACATGGACACAAAATCGCAGAAAATAACAGGGCAAGAGTGAAAAACAGAGCAGCAAGTCAATAACTCAATAACAAGACAAACCAGCCAACACAAGAGGAAGAAAAGGAACAATATAAATGGAGGAAAGTAAACAGGGGCCAGGTGACAACAATTGATGAAATGAGAACAAGACAGGGAATAAACAAGAGAGTGTGACCAAGGGAAGAAAGGAGTTTGAACACACAAAGACACAAAGACAAAGCAATGTGTAAAGAAATGACAAAGAAAGAAACATAAGTCAAAGACAAAACAGACAAAGATTGCCTCCCGCGAGAACCTGAACTGGACCCCAACCGTCACCCACCGAGCGAAGCTTCACTATTGATCTTCACTGTCAGTGAGAGATATAAAGCAGGTATTCGCTATGGTAAGAGTGACTCAGCTGAGCAAGGGTGAGCGAGAGCATCACACCACCGGACACCTTGGTTCCTTCCCATAGATATGGTGTGGAGGGACACTACACAACATCACCATCCAAGACAGCGATCCCGCAGAAAACTGAACACAGAGGAGTGAAGCTGTAATAAGTCAGCAAACACTATAGATTATGGAGTATTTCTAGTAGGGCAGTCAATCTTTAAAAATTTTCAGAGTGACAGCTGTCACCTCCGATAACATTTTGGGAAGTGTGGTACAAAACGCAGTTGCGCTTTGTTTGTCCTGAGTTTGAGTCCAGGCTCGTGGACCTTTCCAGACTACACCCTGGTGCTTTCAAAGTAATGTTAAAATTTAAGAATATCATAATTGAGCATTTTTTATTTAATTATTAGATTAATTGAATATATAGATATATGTGTTGGTCCCCACAAGTTTTATCTGGAGGGGGGGGGCAGATCTCATTGAATTTGTCATTTGACAAGAACCCCAGACAATAAAGGGTGGGCACCCCTGGATTAGAGCATTTTGATCGACTACAAACATACAGTAAACAAAGTATTTGTGATACAGGCATCAGGCTGTTAAAGCAGGACTGGAGGGAAAACACAGCACAAACACACAAGAACACACAACAAGACACCACTCAAGACAACAAAACACAACTCGGCACAACACAAGGAGAAACAACATGATATAATAAAAGGGAAAAAATAAAGAAAGAGAAAGAAGAAATGAAAAACTACACAAATAAGGAAATATGTAAGAATAGACTACTAGTTTTAAATAAAAGCTATAATGATAATACAGAAAGGATCCTTATAAACAGAAAAAGAAAACATTATGAGTAAATATTAGCAACATCAATGAAAATCAATAAAAAAAACAAAAAAGAGAAATCAAAAGCAAAAACTATAACATGGATACACAATCGCAGCAAATAACAGGGCAAGAGTGAAAAACAGAGCAGCAAGTCAATAACTCAATAACAAGACAAACCAGCCAACACAAGAGGAAGAAACGGAACAATATAAATGGAGGAAAGTAAACAGGGGCCAGGTGACAACAATTGATGAAATGACAACAAGACAGGGCATAAACAAGAGAGCGTGACCAAGGGAAGAAAGGAGTTTGAACACACAAAGACACAAAGACAAAGCAATGTGTAAAGAAATGACAAAGAAAGAAACATAAGTCAAAGACAAAACAGACAAAGATTGCCTCCTGCGAGAACCTGAACTGGACCCCAACCGTCACCCACCGAGCGAAGCTTCACTATTGATCTTCACTGTCAGTGAGAGATATAAAGCAGGTATTCGCTATGGTAAGAGTGACTCAGCTGAGCAAGGGTGAGCGAGAGCCCACAGCGAGAGTTCCTTCCCATAGATATGGTGTGGAGGGACACTACTCAACATCACCATCCAAGAGAGCGATCCTGCAGGAAACTGAACACAGTGGAGTGAAGCTGTAATAAGTCACCAAACACTATAGATTATGGAGTATTTCTAGTAGGGCAGTCAATCTTTAAAATTTTTCAGAGTGACAGCTGTCACCTCCGATAACATTTTGGGAAGTGTGGTACAAAACGCAGTTGCGCTTTGTTTGTCCTGAGTTTGAGTCCAGGCTCGTGGACCTTTCCAGACTACACCCTGGTGCTTTCAAAGTAATGTTAAAATTTAAGAATATCATAATTGAGCATTTTTTATTTAATTATTAGATTAATTGAATATATAGATATATGTGTTGGTCCCCACAAGTTTTATCTGGTGGTGGGGGTGGGGGGGCAGAACTCATTGAATTTGTCATTTGACTAGAACCCCAGACAATAAAGGGTGGGCACCCCTGGATTAGAGCATTCACACTTTATCTTTGAAGAACTTTGTTTTTCTACATCCACAAGTGCATCTAATATGTTTGATCGACTACAAACATACTGCAAACAAAGTATTTGTGATACAGGCATCAGGCTGTTAAAGCAGGACTGGAGGGAAAACACAGCACAAACACACAAGAACACACAACAAGACACCACTTAAGACAACAAAACAACTCGGCACAACACAAGGAGAAACAACATGATATAATAAAAGGGAAAAAATAAAGAAAGAGAAAGAAGAAATGAAAAACTACACAAATAAGGAAATATGTAAGAATAGACTACTAGTTTTAAATAAAAGCTATAATGATAATACAAGACTAGAAAGGATCCTTATGAACAGAAAAAGAAAACATGAGTAAATATTAGCAACATCAATGAAAATCAATAAAAAAACAAAAAAGAGAAATCAAAAGCAAAAACTACAACATGGACACAAAATTGCAGAAAATAACAGGGCAAGAGTGAAAAACAGAGCAGCAAGTCAATAACTCAATAACAAGACAAACCAGCCAACACAAGAGGAAGAAACGGAACAATATAAATGGAGGAAAGTAAACAGGGGCCAGGTGACAACAATTGATGAAATGAGAACAAGACAGGGAGTAACAA
>NC_068398.1:54370556-54397713 GCF_023724105.1 Carassius gibelio
ATTGATTTGATATTGATCTTAAATATATGATCACATTCAGACTGACTTAGTTCTGTAGTTTCTTTCAGTCATTTGTAAAATATAATGTGTAAATATCAAACATTTGTCCTCAGAGGTTCCTAAAACAGACAAAAGCTTTGAAGAAAGGCTGATCTTCAAAACTTTCATCCTCAAGTTCGTGAATGCGTTCACTCCCATCATATACATTGCATTTTTTAGAGGCAGGTGGGTAAAAATATCCAGACCCATTTTATCTCAAACAACCTTAGAGGAAAGCTCCATGTGCTTTTATCTGTGCATTTACATTCAGAATTAATGAAAATATTTTCAAGTTCATACTAAATACATATGATAAAGATGACTTTATGATGCAAACTGTGCTCCAAAACAGATTGGGGGGGCGTCCGGGAAGTTATCTCTATGTGTTTGAGTCCTATCGGATGGAAGAGGTATGAAAGCAGAAACACATGAGTTCTCTGATGAAGGGATTGATTGTAACAGCTGATGTGATGTTTGATGTGTTTGCTCAGTGCGCTCACGGCGGCTGTCTCATGGAGCTCTGCATTCAGCTCAGCATCACAATGCTCGGCAAACAGCTCATCCAGAACAACCTGTTTGAGATCGGCGTCCCGTGAGTGTCACGCTGACCCACACACACACACGACTGGATGAGTGATCACGAGAGGCTTTTATAGACACGTTGAAAGCATTTTGTGTTTGCATGCTTTGAGTCTTATTTGCTTTATTGCAGTAAACTAAAGAAGCTGATCAGATACATTAAATCCAAGAGAAGCTCTTTCCAGGAAGAGGAATATGAGAAGAAGTTACAGCGTTATGAGACGGATCATTTCCTGGAGCCCTTTGTTGGCCTCACGCCCGAATACATGGAGATGAGTGAGTGTTTTTACACACTCATAAACCAAACAAAATCATCATGGATGATAAACTGTTCATTACTTGGATAAACTGTTCATTACTTGTCTTCATATATATTTAATTGGTACAGTTTTATTCATTGAGTTTAAAATTTGTATTTGTGTGGTTCAAAAGCCATTTACTTACGTTTCATCTGTTTCAGGACCCTAGCATATTTCAACATTATTATTTTTATTATTAATATCATGGGTGACTCTTTGATTAAGATTGTTTGCGTCCCTTAAAAAACATGGATGAATATTCATTAATAAACTAACCTAAGGTTACATCAACAAAAGTCAGTTTTAAGTATTAATGAAGCAGAGAAATAGTGGGAAATTCTTAAAAAAACAAACAAAACAAAAAATATAATTCTTGAAAAAAAAATCTTTTTACTACACTTTGATAAATTGTGAAACCAACTTTTGAATTGTTGAAATGTTACCGCTATAATATAATAACTGGCTTTTTATACACCTAACCATGAAACAACATAAATCATATCCTAACCTGGATAATTGTAAATTTACTAAAAATATGACAGTATCCAAACCAGTCACAACCAATGGCCAACAGAGAAAATGTAGGCTAGTCTTTTTTTACTAAACAGTTTTCAGATGTTTTAGTCCTTACAAAAATGTTAGACAAATATGTCTTGTTTTGCCAAATTAATTAATTTATTATTAAATAATTATTGTTCTTTCATTCCTGCAGTAATCCAGTTTGGCTTTGTGACTCTCTTCGTGGCATCTTTCCCTCTGGCGCCTCTGTTTGCCCTCCTGAACAACATTATTGAAATCCGTCTTGATGCCAAGAAGTTTGTGGCAGAACTCAGAAGACCAGATGCAGCCAGAGGCAAAGACATAGGTCTGTATTTACACAGTCAGCTTTCACTTCTCACAGTTAGTAAATCTTAGAATAAAATTCAAAGAAATATTCCTGCGTTAGTTTTATGGAAGAAAAATTAAGTCTGTCTTTGAACAAAAAAGCATGTTGAATTGCAAATATAATGTACTGAAAATGTAATGAATTTCATTAATAGTGCTTGCATTTTCATGCCTTGTATTTTCAGGGTTTGCATTTTTAGGGTCTGGAATTAGTTGCCGAAATTAGCTGTGAATATTTCAATTAAAAAGATTTCACACATATTTTCATGATAAAAAAAATAATTCATATTATAATAATAATAATAATTCATATTATCCTTCCAAAGTTGACTTCTGAAATATTCAATATGTTTAAAAATATGATGTTTAATATTCAACTGGCAATTTTCAGTCCATTTTATTTCACTTTGCATATTCGCTTCCACAATTTCAGTGGTTCAAATTCAGCAGAAAATTCAGCATTGCACATCCGGGAACTGCAGGAATAGCAGTAGAGTACCAATGCATGAACTTCATCTGCTGTTAGTTGCTAACCAGCAGGTGGCGCAAGCAGGTGTTGATGGAGACAGGTAGAACCAGTCATATATTCACAAAAACTGATTTGCAGGAATGGAGCAAGCAGTAGAAGTTATGATTATAAGGGCCAGCATATATATATGCGGAAAATCTGATTAAGACTTGAAAGCTGTGTTTATGTTTAATTCAGCGTTTTTGCTGTACTCGTTTCCCCATGTAGCCACATGTAAGCAGCTTTCTCTACCAAAGAAGATTTTAATGCTATTTACCAGACGCTGATATACAGAAATAACATTACATCTAAGAATTTTTTTTTTTGTTTGCTTAGATTTAACTTTATATCATGGCTTGTGTGACGCTGAGTTGTACCGGGGATTCCCTCATACAGGTGTATCTCAATAAATTAGAATGTCTGTGGGGTTAGATTACCATAGATTCTCTCTATGGTCATTTAACCCCATTTTGGTTCTTTTGGCGGTGTGGGCAGGTCCCAAATCCTGCTTGAAAATGAAATCAGCATCTTCAAAAAGCTGGTCAGCAGAAGGAAGCATGAAGTGCTCCAAAATTTCTTGGTAACTGTATGCAGTAACTTTGGTTTTAAAAAAACACAATGGACCAACATCAGCAGATGACATTGCACCACAAATCATCATGTGTAAACTTAACACTGGACTTCAAGCAACTTGGGCTATGAGCTTCTCCACCCTTCCTCCAGACTCTAGGACCTTGGTATCCAAATGAAATACAAAACTTGCTCTCATCTGAAAAGAGGCAACAGTCCCGTTCTTCTTCTCATTAGCTCAGGAAAGATGCCTGTGATGTTGTCTGTGGTTCAGCAAATTCCTGGACAAGTCTGTGTGTGGTGGAGTGTTTTGATGCCTTGACCCCAGCCTCAGTCCATTCCTTGTGAAGTTCACTCAAATTCTTGAATTCAGTTTGCTTGACAATCCTCATAAGGCTGCGGTTCTCTCGGTTTGTTGTCCATCTTTTTCCTTCCACTCAACTTTCTGTCAACATGCTTGGATACAGCACTCTGTGAACAGCCAGCTTCTTTGGCAATGAATGTTTGTGGCTTACCCTCCTTGTGAAGGGTGTCATTGATTGTCTTCTGGACAACTGTCAGATCAGCAGTGTCCCCCATGATTGTGTATCCTAGTGAACCAAACTGAGAGACCATTTTGAAGGCTCAGAAAACATTTGCAGGTATTTTGAGTTCATTGGCTGATCAGAAGGTCACAATATTCTAATTTGTTGAGATCACAATCAAAAGAACCAAAGCCTTAAACTACTACAGTCTGTATGCATTTTATTTATTTAATACACAAGTTTCACAATTTAAGTTGAATTACTGAAATAAATGAACCTTTCCACAACATTCTAATTCATTGAGATGCATCTATATGTCACACTCCAGGTTTCCCAAATCATACTTTATGTACCTCAATGAGCTAATACAGTGACATAAACAACTTCTCAGTATACACCTTACTGATGATGCAAACTATACAGGCAAGCAGATATACTCAGAAAATAATCATAAAGTTCAAGATTTCATGCTGTTTTCCTCAGAAATCTGTTAAAAAGAAAAAACTTCATGCGGTTCAGTGGGCCAAACACAGAATACACCTAATTGATGATGCAAACTATATACAGGCAAGTAGATGAAACCAGAATACTGCATGTTATTTTTTTATATAACCACAATAAAGATAGAGGTCTATCTATCTATCTATCTATCTATCTATCTATCTATCTATCTATCTATCTATCTATCTATCTATCTATCTATCTATCTATCTATCTATCTATCTATCTATCTATCAGATAGATAAACCTCTGTCTGCTTGCCTCTTTTGATCTCAACTGAGTGTAAACTACTGCTACTCACAAATCAGGCAACCAACTGGACCTTATTTATACACAACACAGGTCCACTGATCTTGTACTGGTTACTTCACTGCACATCTCGTATAATTTCCTCCTCACTCTTAACCTCAACATCACTTACCCCTCCACATGTCATCTTTCGACGTAACCTACGCTCACTCTCACCCTCCTGGCTATCTGCAATGGATTCATCTTCACTTCCTTCCCATAAACAGTGCTACTGATACTTTCTGCTTCACTCTTACATCTAATTTAGACATTGTTTGCTCCCTGTCTTCGAGGCCAGCTTAGAGCTGCTGAAAGGGTGTGTCGCAAATGCAAAAATACTACTGACCTTAACATGTATTAGTCACTCCTCGCTTCCTTCTCTGCTAATGTCTCCTCTGCTAAAATGAAATACTACCATAGCAAAATAAACAATTCATCTAACTCTCACATGCTTTTTAAAACATTTTCCTCACTTATTTGTCCTCCTCCTCCTCCTCCTCCCCCTCCTGCTTAATCTCTAATAGCTGATGACTTTGCCATGTCTTTCATTAATAAAATAAAAATGATCAGTACACAATTTTCCACACCACAATCCATCAAGCTCATATCACCAGCAAACATACACTCATTCACATCCTTCTCTTCACTCTCTGAGGCAGAGGTCTCCAAACTCATCCTTTCTAATCATCCTACTACTTGTCCACTTGATCCTATTCCATCTCATCTCCTTCAAGCCATTTCTCCTGCAGTTGTACCTGCACTCACTCACATCATTAACACATCCCTCCACATTGGTGTTTTTCCATCATCATTTTAGACAGGCTCAAATAACTCCACTACTTAAGAAACCCACCCTCAACCCATCTCTTTTAGAAAACTACAGACCAGTTTCCCTTCTTCCTTTCATTGCAAAAACACTTGAACGAGCTGTGTTCAACCAAGTCTCTGCATTTCTCACACAGAACAACTTGCTTGACAACGACCAATCTGGCTTCAGAAGTGGACATTCAGCTGAGACGGCCTTGCTCTCAGTTGTTTAAGCCATAAGACTGGCAAGAGTGGATTCCAAATTTGACACAGTTAACCACCAGATCCTCCTACTGGCAAAGGGCATCTCAGGAACCACACTTCAGTGGTTTCAGTCTTCCCTATCAGATAGGTCTTTCAAAGTTTTTTGGAGAGGTGAGGTGTCCAAGTCACAACATCTAGCTACTGGGGTGCCTCAGAGCTCAGTTCTTGGACCACTTCTCTTCTCTGTCTACATGGCATCATTAGGTTCTGTCATTCAGAAACATGGCTTTTCATACCACTGCTATGCTGATGACACTTAACACTACATCTCATTCCATCCTGATGATCCGATGGTAGCTACTCTCATCTCAGCTTGTCTAACAGACATTTCTTGCTGGATGTAGGACCATCAGCTTCAACTCAACCTTGCAAAGACAGAACTGCTTGTGGTTGCGTCAAATCCATCGTTTCATCACAATTTCACCATCAAGTTAGGCACATCAAACATAACTCCTTCAAAAAACAGCCAGAAACCATGTCTACACCGGATGCAAGTGGCACAAAATACTTAAGAACCATATATATATATATAATAGAAATTCATTATATATAGATCAGTCAATAGAACTATTATAATCAGTGATGCTGTCTACATGGATGCGGTGTGGCGTTACATTTGTGTTATATTTTTGTTGTGCTGACACAAATTTCAAATGATTTTCAACGGTCGCTTTTCCATATGTGGAAATATGACTGAGAATGATGGCGACTGATTTGCAGATCTTCTGTACCACACTGAAAAACATATTATCTTGTAAGATGTGTGGTGAGTACTGCCGCTCCATAGTATAAATAATCATATTGCGAATCTCGAAAGTGATAGTGAAACAAAGAAATGGTTGTGCATTCAAAAAAATAGTGGAGGGGGCACAATTCCAGCACAACATCGTGATGTCTATTGGCCCGGCCCTAATAGGTAATTGTTCTTGGAAAGAATTAAACAGAATTATCGACGCAGAAACAAATGAAAGCTTCAGTCTATTAGTTTTACGCATTGGCGTTTTCAGTCTCTTTCCCAATGACAGCGGCTTGTATTTGCTAAAAAGAGGATGTTTGGAATCAGTATTGATACTTATTGCTCTTCTCATCACTGCCTGTTCATATGAAGGGGGCTCATATTGTATAATTCCTATGATTATGGTTCATAGGATTCATGGCTTTTTTGTGTATATGGGCCACTTTTTTTAGAGTTGAACAGAGAAATTTCCAAACAAGACTATGATTCAGTAGTAAATAAGACTTTCAAGCGTGGCTCGTTAAAAAAACAAGTAAGATGTTGGCACCCACCTCATACAGACTCAGCCTTCTTAAAAAAATGAAGCCTCTGTTGAAGTCATGTGCACAGACTGTCAATTTGTGTTTGCCAACAAAGAACATTGTCCATATAAAACCTCAGGTATCTGTAAGATGTCACATGCTGTATCACTGTGTCTTTAATGGTCAAAGGCTTGTGTTTGTATAAATTTCTTCGGTCAAGGACCGATTATTGTGTCTTTTTTTATTATTTTAATTATTTTACATTTTTACATTTAATGCAAGTTCTTGTCACATCACTGAATAAAAGCATATAATTTCACTGTGGTAGGATGATAGGTCAGTACAAGTCAAGTCACCTTTATTTTGTGTTAAAAGTACTTTACAGTATTAAATAGGAAAATAGTGTGTCAATAATGCAAAATAACAACTGTAAACACTCATTTTCAGTTAAAGCCAGTTCATCATTGAATTCAGTGATGTCATCATTAAGCTCAGTTCAACTGAAATAGTATCAGTGCTATCAAGTCAACGATATCGCCGGATATCAAGTGTCCCCAACTAAGCTAGCTAGAGGTTACAGCGGCAAGGAACCAGAACTCCATCGGTGACAGAATGGAGGAAAAACCTTGGGAGAAACTAGGCCCAGTCGGGGGGCCAGATCTCCTCTGGCCAGGCGAAACCAGTAGTTCAATTCCAGGCTGCAGAAAAGTCACACTGTGCAGAAGAATCATCCATTTCCTGAGGATGATTCCCCACAAATTGTCCTATCTTATCGCTGTTCCTAAATGCCCGCTTTTTATTATTTAAGCACTCTTTAAAGTCCTTTTTAATATAGCGCTTGTTGTTAGGATAAACAACAGCATCCTTTTTTTCTACCATATATCTACAATAAAGTTAATGTAATCACTTACTTTGTCAATGGCCTTATCAAGCTCTAATTGTTGAAATATGGATCAACCTGTGCAAAAAAAAAAAAAAAAGCCATTAAGCGCTTTCATACTATCCTCTATTAACCGTTTTGTACTCTGGTTTACATGTGTTCTTTACATGTAAGAAGGAATCAAATGTACAACTTTATAATCTGATTTGGACAGAGGGGCCTTTGGCCTTTGTTTTCCTAGTGTCACATCTCACATATCGTTCAAAGCCTGCTTAACACATTTTCTAGCTTGCAATTGTTAAAATCACCCAAAAATTAAATAGGGGGTCCAGGTGAGCACTGAAGCTGCTCATGTGCACACTAAGCGATGTATGCTGCAGCTTTACCTGCGTCGCTGTTAGGTGGGATTTACACTGCACATAATGATAGCACAGCCAATCTCTCTCTGCAAATAGTGAGGTCTGAGTGACACAGAGCAGTTCGATATCAGGGATGCACACCTTGTATCTTACTGTGTATTTTTTACAACATCTTTCACATATGTACATACAGACTCCTCCTCTCCACTTTTTACCAGACACCAACATATATCCATCAAGTTCGAGTAGCGAATCCGGAACTCCCTCATGAAGCCAGCATTCTGAAAAACACCAAAAGATTAGACTCCTGATATTCAAAGCACCTGCTGGTGAGCAAATTACAGCAGATGGAGATCATTCATCAGTACTCTACTGCTATTCCTGCAGTTCCCGGATCTGCAATGCTGAATTTTCTATCAAATTTGAACCACTGAATTTGTGGAAGCGAATTTGTAAAGTGAAACATATTTAAAATATTGACTATTATATTTTTATACATCATATTTTTAAACAGATTATTCCAAAAGTAAACTTTGGAAGTAATACGAGTTACTGAATTTTTAACTATGAAAATGTGTGTGAAATGTTTTGAATTGTGAATAAACAACTATGTTATATTTCAGACCTTAAAAATGCAAACCCTGAAAATACAAGGCATGAAAATGTATACTAATATATACACTGTTATATATATATATATATATATATATATATATATATATATATATATATATATATATATATATATATATATATATACATTTTAGTTTCAAAGACATTTGTAATTATTTTTCTTCCATATAGTTTACGCTCTGTGATAAGCATCACTCTCCACTACCATTAAAAATATTTTGACCTTGTCCTCCAGTTTGAGAAAATAATTGAAAATTTTGAAGATATTGACTTTCATGTATCTACAGTTGTAATATTCCTGCACATCTTTCCTTAAAATTAATAAAAAATAAAATTGGCATCATCTGGTGTATTTTAAGAGGTTTACCTCAAAATCCTGATAAACTAATTGTGTTTCTTATGATGTCTTCACAGGAATTTGGTATAATATTCTAAGAGGAGTCGCAAAGGTGGCAGTTATTGTCAATGTAAGTATCTTATAGTGTAGTATCACTAGCTGTCACATTTACCTTTGACTTTATATTCTTTAACACTGCCATTATTAACAAGTGTCTGAGCCAAATTGCTCATAGGTCACTGCCAAATCAAGTGACTTTTCTTTAGTTAGTGCCATTAAAAATTAAAAAATACTTTTTTTAATAAAATAAAAATAGAAATCGTAGCACTAAAACTTCCATCCTGTAATATTGGAAGCAGTCTTTGGATTCATGTAACAGTTACCACTGACATCAGATCTAAAGATAGCCATTGGCAAATACAAAGCCACATCGCAAAAGTGATACTGTGTAAAATGTGTACTGTATCTGATGATTGTGTCTTTTCAAGATTTCACTTAAACTTCTTTAACAGTTTTAACTAAAAAATATAGCTGCAAGCAGCAATAACGGGGCCAAGCACTACAGAAGCAAGCTTCAGACGAACGGCAGGAATGAGTAATTAAGAAAGTTTTAAGATTAATTTAGGCAAAATGGCTTGAAAACAATAAACACAACAACTAGTAATAGGATTTATTTGCTTATCACGTGTAACCAATAGGTGGCGCTGTTACCAAATTAGTTTGGAATGGTCAGTGTGAGGTGACGATGACACATACAAAGTTTGGTGCAAATATGTCAAAGCTTTGCTGAGATACAGCCTCAAATGCATTTTGGAACCCTTCCAGCAGCTTCGTTGATGCGCTAAATGAGAACAGTTTCGTATATCGAAACGAAATCCATAACATTTTGCCAGCATGGTCTGAAGATGATCCACGTCAAATTTGGTGAAAATCTGACTAACGGTCTAGGAGGAGTTCGAAAAAGTAAGTTTTCAACATTAATCAAAATGGCGGACAGGAAGTTCAGCCAAATAAGGAAAACTTTGTATCTATGTTCTCGACTTGACCCAAGGAATCTAAAAAGACCAGCGTCATGTCAATAGCCAGATTTATTCAAAAGTTATTAGCCTTTATTTAAATTGAGTTATAACTGTTGACCACTAGGTGGCGGTGTTTCAAAATATTTTGAGTACCTTCAGGGGATGGTGTTGTTGGCACATTCTGAGTTTCGTAATATTACATCAATGCATTTGTTTAGTATTGCATTTTATTTCACAAAACTGTATTGAAGTCAATGATAATTTCATATTTTGTTCTATTATAGCGCCACCAAGAGGCTCAGTCCCACCATTTCTTTTTATGTGTGCTCAGAGTGAGCCCATACATATGTGTGTCAATTTTGGTGAAAATATCTCAATTCACTTCAGAGTTATAGACATTTATATGAAAAAGCACGTAAAAAATGACTGACTCTTGACTTTGATTGAATATTACTACACCTTACCATCAATATTTTGGCATTTGGGCATTGGCGTATAGCTATCGACCTATGTTTCCGAACTTCTGACGGTGGTTTCGTCTCGATCAGACAAGTGGTTTCGAAGATATAGCCAGATGTTTTTTAAGCGCTAAATCACAACGCTACACAAACCGTAAGGCGAAACCTAGCATGTTTGGTATCGTAGGACTCTGTAAGGTTTCAGGAGTCTAATTTGGTGAGTCTCGAGAAAATAAGTCGACCACACCCAAGGTTATAAGCATTTAAAAAAGGATGATCACCACTAGGTGGCGCTGTTTCGAAACTTCTCACACTCCTTCAGGACATTGTGCTGATGACCCATACCATGTTTCGTAACAATCCGTTGATGCGTTCTGAAAATACAGCATTTTAGCACAAAATTCAAAATGGCCGACAGACAAAATGGCCGAAATGGTAAAATTTGATATCAGTCGACTCGGCATGTTGCCCTGAATCTAACAAGACCAATGTTATGATTTTTGGACAAACTGTTTAGAAGTTATAAGCAAAAATAGCAATTTTTCATATCTCCGGACCAGTAGGTGGCGCTGCGCCGAAACGCAGCAAGTAGCCTCAGGTCATGCTTGTTATGACATGTACCAGGTTTGGTCTGAATACGATAAATCGTTGCAGAGATACAGCCTTACGACTGTTTTTCTAAGCGTTTCGTAAAATTTGTTTGAACGTTTTTCGAAAACGGTTTGACGAATCAATTTGATTTGCATAACTTTTGGTCAGCACTGCCTGAAGATGATCTGGTTCAATTTTCGTGTGAATCGGACAAACCGTCTAGGACGAGTTCGAAAAAGTAGGTTTTTCAAAGAATTCAAAATGGCGGCCATATTTCTATGACGGAAAATGACGGCATAGGGTGCAATCGAATCGGCATGAGCTCAGAAATCAGAGGAAAAAAGAATTTTGTTGATTGGACTTACGGTTAAAAAGTTATTAACAAAATTAAAGTGAAATTTCGGACAGTTGGTGGCGCTAGAGGGAATGTCTTAGACACACCAAAATTGGTGTACTAAATGTTGGCACTGTCCTCTATCAGAATGTCAAACCAAAACAACTTTCCCGCATTCGGTTCTATGGGCTGCCATAGACTCCCAGTCGGAAGAATAATAATAATAATAATAATAAATATAGCTGCAAGCAGCAATAACGGGGCCAAGCACTACAGAAGCAAGCTTCAGACGAACGGCAGGAATGAGTAATTAAGACAGTTTTAAGATTATTTTAGGCAAAATGGCTTGAAAACTATAAACACAACAACTAGTAATAGGATTTATTGGCTTTTCACGTGTAACCAATAGGTGGCACTGTTACCAAATTAGTTTGTAATGGTCAGTGTGAGGTGACGATGACACATACAAAGTTTGGTGCAAATATGTCAAAGCATTGCAGAGATACAGCCTCAAACGCATTTTGGCACCCTTCCAGCAGATTTTTTGATGCCCTAAATGAGAACCGTTTCTTATATGGACACAAAATCCATAACTTTTTGCCAGAATGGTCCGAAAATGATCCACGTCAAATTTGGTGAAAATCGGACTAACGGTCTAGGAGGAGTTCGAAAATGTAGGTTTTCAACATTAATCAAAATGGCGGACAGGGAGTTCAGCCAAATAAGGTAAACTTTGTATTTTATGTTCTCGACTTGACCCAAGGAATCTAAAAAGACCAGCATGATGTCAATAGCCAGATTAATTCAAAAGTTATTAGCCTTTATGTAAATTGAGTTATAACCTTTGACCACTAGGTGGCGCTGTTTCAAAATATTTTGAGTACCTTCAGGGGATGGTGTTGTTGACACATTCTGAGTTTTGTAATATTACACCAATGCATTTGTTTAGTATAGCATTTTATTTCACAAAACTGTATTGAAGTCAATGAGAATTTCATGTTTTGTTCTATTATAGCGCCACCAAGAGGCTCAGTCCAACCATTTTTTTTATGTTTGCTCAGAGTGAGCCCATACATATGTGTGTCAATTTTGGTGAAAATATCTCAATTCACTTCAGAGTTATGGGCATTTATATGAAAAAGCACGTAAAAATTGACTGACTCTTGACTTTGATTGAATATTACTACCCCTTACTATCAATATTTTGGCATTTGGGCATTGGCGTATAGCTATCGACCTATGTTTCCGAACTTCTGACGGTGGTTTCGTCTCGATCAGACAAGCGGTTTCAAAGATATAGCCAGATGTTTTTTAAGCGCTAAATCACAACGCTACACAAACCGTAAGGCGAAACCTAGAATGTTTGGTATCGTTGGACTCGGTAAGGTTTCAGGAGACCAATTTGGTGAGTCTCGAGAAAATAAGTCGACCACACCCAAGGTTATAAGCATTTAAATAAGGATGATCACCACTAGGTGGCGCTGTTTCGAAACTTCTCACGCTCCTTCAGGACATTGTACTGATGACCCATACCATTTTTTGTAACAATCCGTTGATGCGTTCTGAAAATACAGCATTTTAGCACAAAATTCAAAATGGCCGACAGTCAAAATGGCCGAGATGGTAAAATTGGATATCAGTCGACTCGGCATGTTGCCCTGAATCTAACAAGACCAATGTTATGATTTTTGGACAAACTGTTTAGAAGTTATAAGCAAAAATAGCAATTTTCCATATCTACGGACCAGTAGGTGGCGCTGCGCCGAAACGCAGCAAGTAGCCTCAAGTCATGCTTGTTATGACATGTACCAGGTTTGGTCTGAATAGGATAAGTCGTTGCCGAGATACAGCCTTACGACTGTTTTTGTAAGCGTTACGTAAAATTTGTTAGAGCGTTTATCAAAAACGGTTTGACGAATCAATTTGATTTGCATAACTTTTGGTCAGCACTGCCTGAAGATGACCTGGTTCAATTTTCGTGTGAATCGGACAAACCGTCTAGGACGAGTTCGAAAAAGTATGTTTTTAAAAAAATTCTAAATGGCGGCCATATTTCTATGACGGAAAATGACTGTATAGGGTGCAATCGAATTGGCTTGAGCTCAGAAATCAGAGGAAAAAAGAATTTTGTTGATTGGCCTCACGGTTAAAAAGTTATTAACAAAATTAAAGTGAAATTTCGGACAGTTGGTGGCGCTAGAGGGAATGTCTTAGACACACTAAAATTGGTGTACTTAATGTTGGCACTGTCCTCTATCAGAATGTCAAACCAAAACAACTTTCCCGCATTCGGTTCTATGGGCTGCCATAGACTCCCAGTCGGAAGAATAATAATAATAATAATAATAAATATAGCTGCAAGCAGCAATTACGGGGCCAAGCACTCCAACGGCAAATGTAGTAGCTAAGTATCGCATAAAGCATCACACCAAATACATTAATGAGCAATAACAGCAATTTTGGAATTATTGTATTTGAACTGGCAAAAAAAAAAAACACCAATACCACCTCTAGTAGCATGATTACTTGGTTTATCAGGCTTGACCAATAGGTGAAACTGTTATAAAATCAATTTAGTGTACTCTGTGTGACTTTTCAATGACACACACAAAGTTTGGTGTCAATATGCCAAAGCATTCCAGGGATACAGCCTCAAGTGTCATTTTCTCATTGTGCCTCAAATTCGTCGATGCGGTATGCGAAAACGTTTTTGTCTATCGACTCAAAATCCATAACTTTGAATCAGTATAGCCTGAAGATCATTTGATTCGAATTTGGTGAAAATCGGACATACGGTTGATCAGGAGTTCGAAAAAGTATGTTTTCAACATAAATCAAAATGGCGGACCGGAAGTTCAGCTTACCGTGGTATATTTGGTATCTATGTTATCGGCATAAGCCAGGGAATATTTTGAGCCCAGTTTCCTTCAAATAGGCTAATGCATTAAAAAGTTATTAGCATTTTAAAAAGTGTAATTACTCATGGTTAATGAATGGTTTATTACTCTTGACCAATAGGTGGCGCTGTTACCAAATTTATGTGGCATGGTCAGTGTGAGGTGGCGATGACACATACAAAGTTTGGTGCAAATATGTCAAAGTGTTGCAGAGATACAGCCTCAAATGCATTTTGGCACCCTTCCAGCAAATTCGTTGATGCGCTAAATGAGAACCGTTACGTATATCGACACAAAATCCATAACTTTTTGCCAGCATGGTCTGAAGATGATTCACGTCAAATTTGGTGAAAATTGGGTTAACGGTCTAGGAGGAGTTCGAAAAAGTAGGTTTTCAACATTAAGCAAAATGGCGGACAGGAAGTAAGGCCAATTTTCACATTATTGGTATCAATACTCTCGGCATGACCCACAGAATATAGCGAGACCATTTTAATTTTAATAGACTAATTTATTCAAAAGTTATTAGCATTTATGTGATATTTCATTATAACTATTGGCCACAAGGTGGCGCTGCCACCAAACTTTTTGAGTACCTTCAGGGCATGGAGCCGAATATTTTTGTAATTATTTGCGAAACGATACGATGCTGCGTTAAAAAAATACAGCATTTTAAAACATAATTCAAAATGGCCGACGCCTAAAATGGCCGACACAGGAAAATTGGATATCATTTGACTCGACATGACTCACTGAATCTAAAGAGACCAGTTGTGTGATTTTTGGCCAAACCATTCAGTAGTTATAAGCCAAAATATGCATTTTTCATATCTCCTGACCACTAGGTGGCGCTGTGTCGAAACACTGCAGGTAGTCTCAGTTCATGCTTGTTATAACACACGCCAAGTTTGGTCTCAATATGACAAACCGTTGTCGGGATATAGCCTCACGTGCATGTTTGCGTGCTTTTCGTCAAATTTGTTTACGTGTCATTCGACAACAGTTGGACGAATCAACTTGAATTCCATAACTTTTTGCCAGCATGGTCTGAAGATGATCTGAGCCAATTTTCGTGGCAATCGGACTAACCGTCTAGGACGAGTTCGAAAAAGTAGGTTTTTCGAATAATTGAAAATAGCGAAAAAACTAAACCTTGCGATTTTTGAATTTTGGGGTTCATTCGACTTGGCATGAGCCAAGGATTCGGAGGAAAAAAGAATTTCCATTTTCTGGCTTACGGTTCAAAAGTTATTAGCATACAAACATTGAAAGTTTGGACAAGTGGTGGCGCTAGAGAGTAGGAGATAGAGACTTCAAATTTGCTATAGTTAATGTTGGGACTGTCCTCTATCAGTGTGCCAAATTATACAACTTTCCCGCAATCGGTTCTATGGGCTGCCATAGACTTGCGGCGGAAGAAGAAGAATAATAATAACGCCAACGATTACAATAGGTGCCTACGCACCTTCGGTGCTTGGCCCCTAATAATAAGAACCGGAACAAAAACAATAGGTGCCTCGCACCTTCGGTGCTTGGCCCCTAATAATAATAATAAGAACCGGAACAAAAACAATAGGTGCCTCGCACCTTCGGTGCTTGGCCCCTAATAAGAAGTAGAACAGTCTAAGGGCCAGATTTCGTAAACAAGAGAAATGAGAATGAGAGCGCAATTCCAAAAAAGCATGTGAAAAGTTCTGTGGGTGATCTACTAACAATGGCACATAAGAGAACACCGATGTAACATCTAATTTCCATAATGATCAAATCAGTCTACCAAGAACTGTGAAAATGAGCGTAAAATCGCAAACAAGCAGAGCTAATTAATGTTGCCACATTATTTATATATGGTAAACAATGTGTTTGAATAATGTCTTCCTCTGGCTTTCCAAATAAATTAATACAAGTGGAAAAAAAAGATCACTCTACCAAGCGCTGTCTATTCTCTGTGCTGCTTCCTCCTGGCAGCAACAATCGCAGCCATGTCAAGTCAAGTCAAGTCAAGTCATCTTTATTTATATAGCGCTTTAAACTAAATACATTGCGTCAAAGCAACTGAACAACATTCATTAGGAAAACAGTGTGTCAATAATGCAAAATCATAGTCAAAGGCAGTTCATCATTAAACGTGCAGTATGGAATTTTTGGCCACCAGGGGTCACTCAATCAAAATAATAACATAAGACGTACTTTGATGACGTCGGGAAAGAGCGTAAGGCTCATGGGAGTTGTTGTTCATTGGAACACGCGCTCTGTCGCTTCCCACATTCCTCACTCATTCTAACTTAGTATTTTGACAATCACGTCTTTTCAAACGGAGAGATATATGAATTATGAGACCCCTATCAAATCAATATTCTATCTAGCTAGAAGTAATATATGTTAAAAAACACGGTCGCCTTTCGTTAATAATTATAATTAACTGCATTTGAAGCTACTTTACCCAGCTAGATATAAGTTAATCAGCACCTCCAAGTCCGAGGCCATGGTTCTGTCGGAAAAGGGTGGATTGCCCACTTCAGGTTGGTGGAGAATTCCTGCCTCAAGTGGAGGAGTTCAGGTATCTTGGGGTCTTGTTCACGAGTGAGGGAAGGATGGAACGTGAGATTGACAGACGGATCGGTGCAGCTTCTGCAGTAATGCGGTCGCTGTACCGGTCTGTCGTGGTGAAGAAGGAGCTGAGCTGTAAGGCAAAGCTCTCGATTTACCGGTCAATCTACGTTCCTACTCTCACCTATGGTCATGAGCTGTGGGTCATGACCGAAAGGACAAGATCCTGGATACAGGCGGCTGAAATGAGCTTTCTCCGTCGGGTGGCTGGGCGCTCCCTTAGAGATAGGTTGAGAAGCTCGGTCACTCGGGAGGAGCTCAGAGTAGAGCCGTTGCTCCTCCACATCGAGAGGAGCCAGCTGAGGTGGCTCGGGCATCTATTTCGGATGCCTCCTGGACGCCTTCCCAGGGAGGTGTTCCAGGCACGTCTCACCGGGAGGAGGCCCCGGGGAAGACCTACGACACGCTGGAGGGACTATGTCTCCTGGCTGGCCTGGGAATGTCTCGGGGTCCCCCCGGAAGAACTGGAAGAAGTGGCTAGGGAGAAGGAAGTCTGGGCGTCTCTGCTTAGACTGTTGGCCCTGCGACCCGGCCCCGGATAAGCAGAAGATGATGGATGGATGGATAACCTTGAGGTCAAAAATGCATGGATTAACATTTCTGCATTTGACATTGAGACCATAGGCCGTAATTTAGATATATTTTTAAGATGGAAAATTGCAGTTTTACAAATCCTAGAAACGTGGCTTTCTAAAGAAAGATTGCGATCAAATAGCACACCTAGGTTCCTAAAAGATGACGAAGAATTGACAGAGCAACCATCAAGTCTTAGACAGTGTTCTAGGTTATTACAAGCAGAGATTTTAGATCCTATAATTAACACCTCTGTTTTTTTTTCAGAATTTAGCAGTAAGAAATTACTCGTCATCCAGTTTTTGTATATCAACTATGCATTCCATTAGTTTTTCAAATTGGCGTGTTTCACCGGGCCGCGATGAAATATAGAGCTGAGTATCATCAGCATAACAGTGAAAGCTAACACCATGTTTCCTGATGATATCTCCCAAGGGTAACATATAAAGCTTGAAGAGTAGCGGCCCCAGTACTGAGCCTTGAGGTACCCCATACTGCGCTTGTGATTGATATGAAACATCTTCATACACTGCTACGAAGTGATGGCGGTCATATAAGTACGATTTAAACCATGCTAATGCACTTCCATTAATGCCAACAAAGTGTTCAAGTCTATGCAAAAAAAATGTTGTGGTCAATTGTTTCAAACGCAGCACTATAGAGATACACCCACGATCAGATGATAAGAGCAAAATCATTTGTAACTCTAAGGAGAGCAGTCTCAGTACTGTGATACAGTCTAAATCCTAAATCCGTTTTTCTCTAAGAAGGAATATAATTGTGAGGATACCACCTTTTCTAGTATTTTAGACAGAAAAGGGAGATTCAAAATTGGTCTATAATTAACTAGTTCTTTGGGGTCAAGTTGTGGTTTTATGATGAGAGGCTTAATAACAGCCAGTTTTAAGGTTTTGGGGACATATCCTAATGACAATGAGGAATTAATAATAGTCAGAAAAGGATCTATGACTTCTGGAAGCACCTCTTTTAGGAGCTTAGATGGTATAGGGTCTAACATACATGTTGTTGGTTTAGATGATTTAACAAGTTCATACAATTTTTCCTCTCCTATAGTAGAGAATGAGTGGAACTGTTTCTCAGGGGGTCTATAGTGCACTGATGCGATACTGTAGCTGACAGCTGAATGGTTGCAATTTTATCTCTAATAGTATCGATTTTAGAAGTAAAGTAGTTCATAAAGTCATTACTGCTGTGGTGTTTGGAAATGTCAACATTTGTTGAGGCTTTATTTTTCATTAATTTAGCCACTGTATTGAATAAATACCTGGGGTTATGTTTGTTTTCTTCTAAAAGAGAAGAAAAGTAATCGGATCCAGCAGTTTTTAATGCTTTTTTTTGGGATAAGTTACTTTCCCGCCAAGCAATACGAAATACCTCTAGTTATGTTTTCCTCCAGCTGCGCTCCATTTTCCGGGCTGCTCTCTTTAGGGTGTGAGTATGCTCATTACACCATGGTGTCAAACTGTTTTCTTTAACCTTCCTTAAGCGTAAAGGAGCAACTGTATTTAAAGTGCTAGAAAAGAGAGAGTCCATAGTTTCTGTTACATCATCAAGTTGTTCTGAGGTTTTGGAAATGCTAAGGCAGGGATAGGCAACTGAGGTCCTGGAGGGCCACTATCCTGCAGAGTTTAGCTTCGGCCTCATAAAAACTCACCTGCCTGTATCTAGTAATCCCGAAAACACTGATTGCCTTGTTCAGCTGTGTTTAATTAGGGTTGGAGCTAAACTCTGCAGGACAGTGGCCCTCCAGGACTGAAGTTGCCTATCCCTGTGCTAAGGAATTTGGATACATCAGGAAGATATCTTAAAAAGCAGTCTTTTGTGGTAGAAGTGATGGTTCTTCCATACTTGTAACAAGAAGTAGAATTTACAATTTATATATGAATAATAAATGCTATATGAAGTTTGCACAAAACTAAATAATGATCTGAGATATCATCACTTGGCTGCATAATTTCAACACTATCAACATCAAGTCCATGTGACAGTATTAAATCTAGAGTATGATTTCGACAATGAGTAAGTCCTGAAACGTGTTGTCTAACCCCAATAGAGTTCAGAATGTGTATAAATGCTGATCCCATGTCAAGCGCAAAATGGGTTAAGACATGCTTTTTGGGGGATAAAAAAATGGTGCACATACCAGTAAATTGACTACCACACTGTACTCCCAGAATCAGCGTGGCCCAGGCCACAAGACCGGAGTCCTAGTCCCGACCACTAGCAGGTTGTAGGATTATTAAGCTGACAAGATCAGAGCTTGGAGGGCAGGGATGTTCGGGTTATAAAACCTAGTAAAGTTAGACAGTGAAGTCCAGCCAGTTTCCACACAGATATCTCCAATAGAGACCAAGGGCCTGAGGCATAAGCCAGTGCTATGACTTCTACTATCCAACCGGATAATCTCTGCTTCATTACTGGCAGCCCTTTAGAGCTGCCTCAGAAGCATTCAAAGAGCTGCTCTGATTGCCGATACTGCTCTATTGATATCCTAAGGGCCTGGACTGGGGAGAGTAGATTAGTAGCCCATTCATCCTCCTAGGCGGGAAGAGCTAATAGCAGGAGGGCTGTCTTAAGCTTTAGGGACCACAAGTTGGTCGACTGAAACGGCTCAAACGAAGGGCCTCGAAGGGCCCTGAGGACTATGGATAGATCCAATGCGTGGGAGAGATGATGGGTCGTGTGTCTGGCGGCTCTTTCCGTGGAGGACATTGAAGATATCTACCTATTCGGAACCATGATAACAGGTGTTCTGCTGATTGGAATAGGCTTTGCCCTGGGTTATCAAAGAATTCAGAAAACAGGAACAGCTGTCCAAAACCTCAAATGGCTGCCAGTCATGATTGAAGCATTGGGCAGGGCGTTCAGCACTGAGACTGAGACTATTAACCCCAATATAGATAACATCACTGAGAAGCTCACGGCTTTGCGAAAACAAATGGATCGATTTGGACACCAGAATGGACTAAGAGAGTAGACGGGTAAATTGGAATGCGGCTACTCACCCAAAAAGACCAAACAATTGCAATCATATCTGCTTTCGGCTCCCTTCAACCAGCACTGGCCTCAACCAAGGCCACTGTTGGAACAACAACCCCAGGAAAAGCACTACAGAGAGACGCTCTTGCGTTCCTCCACCCTCTTCCACAGACACCTGCTGATTGTTGACTCTGTCTGGGACCTGATCAAGGCTTTCTCCATGGCAACTTGCTGTGTCACTATCATGATCTGCGGACTGAGGCACCTACATTTGAATGCCAGCATGGTGGCTCTCCAGGCCTACAAATACACAAAGTCTTATATACATACACATACACACACACATACGCACATATGTACAGATATGCATTTACCCCCCACCCCCCCATCCCTCGCCTCCACGGCTTTGTAAAACGGCCAGTCTGACAAGCAGGTCTGTGACCAGTGCCGAATGGTTGCAGGACCAGATGGCTGCTTGCCTGTGCTGGGTTATCTCCACCCCTGACTTCCCCTCCCCTGTTGCAAGTCGTGTGTTTTTCATGTTGTATGGATTATGTGCTCTTGTTGCTGAGGGGTTTTTCCTGTTCCTTCCAAAGGAGCATAGTCTTGGAGTTGTTGTTTTTTTCTCCTCCCTTCCCTAATGTTATGCTGTATCTCTTCCTCCCATGTACTGCATCTCGTTGTCTTGTACCTACATGTGCAATGACAATAAAGTTGAATCTAATCTAATTAGGCCATTTTGTTGCCACCTCCATGTTTCCCGGTGGGGATGGTGTGTTCATGGTGATGTGCAGTTTTAGGTTTCCACCACACATATTTTTTTTGTATTTAGGTGCATCTGACCAGAGTACCTTCTTCCACATGTTTGCTGTGCCTCCACATGACTTGTCACAAACTGCAGACCGGACATCTTATGGCTTTCTTTCAACAATGGCTTCCTTCTTACTACTCTTCCATAAAGGCCAGATTTGTGGAGAGCACTAATTTCCAGTGGACAGATTATCCCACCTGAGCTGTGGATCTCCAGAGCTCCTCCAGAGTTACCATAGTTCTCTTGGCTGCTTCTCTGATTATTGCTCTCCTTGCCCAACCTGTCAGTTTATGTGGACAGCCATGTCTTGGTTTGTTTGCAGTTGTACCATACTCTTTCCATTTTCAGATGATGGATTGTACAGTGCTTCCTGAGATGTTCAAGGCTTGGGATATTGTTTTATAGCCTTGATGATGCACACTCCCTTCTGTCTAAGAGAGGGTCACGTCCATACACTTTGTAAAAGTCAGACTGAGAGGACTATATACTTGTAGCCATGAAAATAAGCATCTTTCAGATCCACTGATAAGAAACAGTCCACTGGGCAAACCTGCACAAGGAACTTTTTCAAACAACCATTTTTTACACATGAATGGTCACTTTATTCACCAAAAGGTGCGGTTCAAATGTTTGATATCAAGGATGGCCCTGAACCTGCCGTCTTTCTTTGGAATGAGCAAATAGTGGCTGTATCATTGTTCTGGACTGTTTCTTGGAAGTTTGGATCACACCACTGAAGCAGGGAGATCTGTGAGTCAATTGGAGTGAGCGTCTTGTTCTATAGTCTGCAGAATCCAGAATGCCCAGGATGGCTTCCCAGGCCAGAATTGCATGGGTGCACAAACATCTTTTGTGGCAAACCCAGCACTGGCAAGAAACACACGCTCCAACACCTGCATCTGGACCTGGGAAAAGAGGGGAATCCTCTCTGTGTGGCTAGAGGAAACGTGGGATGTGAGCTGGCGTAAGCTCACTCAGAACCATCTGCTTTGCCCCATAAGTCCATTGTTTTTCCCCTCAGAGCACAAGGGACAGAGTTGCTATACACAAAGGAAGTGATCCATGAGTGCAGCAAGGCGAGATGCATGCTCTTGTAATGAGAACAGCATGTCTCTGTGAGCACAGCCTCTCTGTGGGCTTGTCGAAACAGTGCTCATCTGTGGAGTACAGGAATTCCCTGCATAAAAGACACACATGGCACAGCATTTTGTACCAAATGCCTCTGAAAATGTGCAGTTTTAGGCGAAATATGCTTTAATATGCTCTATGCTCTAGTCTTGTTGGAACTGTCAGCACCATAATCCGCTGCTGTGGCTCTTCTGTGGCAAGCAGAAAGTTTCTTCTTTATTGGAGTCAGTGAAGATATGATTTTCATGCTGAAGGAGAACATTATGATGAATTGGCACTCAGTGCTAACTAACTAAGGACCGTTTTTGCTAACTTACATAAGTACCATTTTTAAGAAACTGAAATGTATTCTGTTAATGGAGCTACACGAATGTTAAGAAATCGGGCTTCAACATTAGGAGAAAAAGTACCCCACCCCCAGGCGTGGGAACTAAAGATTTTACTGCAATCAGTTTCGCCATCTTGAATGCTGTACAGAAGCTAGAAACCATTCACGTGCAATCATTTGTATGAATGCTGAAGTGTGAATGTTTCTATATACTTAAAATGATTCTAAATGTATCAAAATAATTTACTGAATGCTTAAGCGTGCCACCTGTGTGCAATAAAATGTCAAAAAAGGAATTTTTCTTTCAAAAATATTAAAAACTATCATATCATCTTTCCTGTAGGCTTTTGTTATCTCCTTCACATCAGACTTTATTCCACGGCTGGTCTATCAGTACATGTACAGTCCAGATGGGTCAATGCATGGTTTTGTCAACCACACGCTGTCTTACTTTAACGTCAGTCACTTCCAGAATGGTACCGCCCCACTGGAGCCTTTCCACCTCGGCTTCCATGTGGACATCTGCAGGTATGGTGTACCTATAATAAGAGCTTTAAACTCAATTAACACTCTACATAAATATTTAATGATATATTTCTCCTTTTCCTCCAGGTATAAAGACTACAGAGAGCCTCCGTGGTCTCTGACACCATACGAGATCTCAAAAGAGTTCTGGGCTGTGTTGGCAGCCAGACTAGCATTTGTCATTGTCTTTCAGGTTAGTGTCTAATATCTTAAGATGTCGCTCTGAGATTCACAGTATCAGTTCAGCAGCTACCTTAAATTATTGCCAAAGAAAATAAACATTCTAAGGATAAAAATGCTGAAAAACTGAGAAAATTATATTTGTGGATATTTTGTGTATTCATTTAAAGGGTTAGTTCACCCAAAAATGAAAATTATGTCATTAATGACTCACCCTCATGTCGTTCCAAACCTGTAAGACCTCCGTTTATCTTCAGGACACAGTTTAAGATATTTTAGATTTAGCCCGAGAGCTCTCAGTCCCTCCATTGAAACTGTGTGTACGGCAGGGGCGATTCTAAGATTTTCATTTTAGGGGGGCTCAGCCCCCAATAAGGGTATGATTAAAAAATTATATTTGACTATTAGGGTAGGGTTGTATACTACTAACCTTATTGCAATCCACTATTCCATTGTATTCCCTGTATTTCATATATGGGAGTAGGAGTACTGACTGAGCCATATACAACACTGTAAAAAAAAAACTAATACAGTTTTTTAGATGTGACCAGTCACTGGAAAATTTTGAATTGGGAATGTAGATTTTTACAATAAAGACTTCCTGATTCAGTATTAGGACATTCATGTTTATCCTTTGATGATACCACAGCTTTTTCTTATGAAATGTACGTGGAAATTGGCAGAAAATTAAAACAACATAAGGGTTCAATGACTGCAATGAATCTTGGGAATACAGAGGTATTGTGTGTGTGAGGCTGTCTGTTCTATTCTCACCTGACTGTTGCTCATTTGCAGACCTACTCCCGCACGACAAAAAAATGTTGTATATCCATCTACAATGAAAAATAAATTCTTATATTTTATTATTATTATTATTATTATTAATTTTTAGCTTTTTAGCCTTTATAATCATCAATACGGTTGGTTATACATCAAGTCAGCCCCTGGAAATTTATTTCATTTCAAATCATTTAACTAACCAGCTAATATTCATTAAGAATATAGACAAAACATGTATTAATGTAATTGTCTATTGGCAATATGTTTAATCTGTTCTATATTTATTTCTATTTATTAAAAATAACACCATTATCAATTTGCCACTTCTATAAATCAATTACTTAAAAAAAAAAAAAAAAAAAAAAATCACAGATCCCTTTACTCTTGCTCTAATATATGTATCATGATACACTAATGATTCATTATTACTTAATACAAAATCATATTTAATAATACAAAACAAAATAACTCCACATGATGTTTCTCTCTCTGTGACATTTAGTGCTTTCAGACAATGATGTGTGTCTTTAATCATTTCTGTGAATGGCTGCATAATGTAATGCCGAAATACACAATAATATGTTTTGAATTTTGAAAAGTAAATTAAAATAAATCATGATCGTTTTCTAAAGTATGTTTTCATGGGTGTTAATCGCTTCATTTTTGTTGGAAGAAAAAACAACTGTCACACCTTGATAAAGGCTGAAGGTGAACGCAGCGAAGACGTATTGGTATTGGATGCGAGAACACACACACACGCACACACACACACACACACACACCTTGTACTCTCTGATGTTCGCTCTGCTCGGCGCCCCTGTGGATTGAAAAACGCGCTGAATCCGTGCAGACTCAGATCAGGGGAGGAGCCGGAACTTGATGCAGCTTGCCACCGTTTCAAATGAGTTTTTAAAGGGGACTGAAGCGATCACTAATTAATTAATCAAATAATTTTTTAGGGGGGCTGGGCATAAGTTTAGGAAGCCCTGAAGCCCCCCCTAAAAAGGGCCTAGCGACGCCCCTGGTGTACGGTCTACTGTCCATGTCCAGAAAGGTAAGAAAAACATCATCAAAGTAGTCCATGTGACATCAGAGGGTCAGTTAGAATTTGTTGAAGCATTGAAAACACATTTTGGTCCAAAAATAACAAAAACTACAACTTTATTCAGCATTGTCTTCTCTTCCGGGTCTGTTGTGAGTACGTTCACAACACTGCAGTATAGTGATGTCCGGTTAGCGATCATATTGAATCATATTGGACTGAACTGAATAAGCATTATTCCACAAATGACTTATGCTGTTTACTTTTTAACGTGGCTGACACTCCCTCTGAGTTAAAACAAACCAATATCCCGGAGTTGCTTCACTGCTGTGAAGAAAGAACTGAAGATGAACACAGAGCCGAGCCAGATAACGAACGAAAGACTGACTCGTTCTCGAGTCAAGAACCGTTTCTGTCAGACGTGTCTGATTCGAGAACCGAGGAGCTGATGATACTGCGCATGTGTGATTCAGCGTGAAGCAGACCGACACACAGAGCGTCTGAACCGAACTGATTCTTTTGATGATTGATTCTGAACTGATTCTGTGCTAATGCTATGAGCGCGGGTAAACTGAAGGCTTGAATCAAGGGCAATCATCGCCAATGACGTCATTACATAGAGCGCAAAAGAACTGGTGAACCATTTTTTTTCAACCGGTTTATTGAATCGAACTGTCCGAAAGAACAGGTTCGTGGAAAAGAACCAAACAACCCATCACTACTGGTGATCCGAAAACCGATGAAACCGGTTCTTGACTCGTGAATGAGTCAGTCTATTGTTCATTATCTTGCTCGGCTCTGTGTTCATCTTCAGTTCTCTCTTCACAGCAAAAGTTAAAAAAGTTAACAGCTTAAGTCATTTGTGGATTAATGCGTATTGGAGACACAAACTGTTTCAAACAATTCAGTTCGATTTGGTGAACTGGTTCAAAAATAAAATTAAATCAATTAGTTTGTGATCTGGAAATCACTAAACTGCCATGTTGTGAACATGCTCACAACAGACCCGGAGGAGAAGACAATGCTGAATAAAGTCATAGTTTTTTTTTATTTTTGGACCAAAATGTTTTTTTACCTTTCTGGACATGGACAGTATACCGTACACACAGTTTCAATGGAGGGACTGAGAGCTCTCAGACTAAATCTAAAATATCTTAAACTGTGTTCTGAAGATGAACGGAGGTCTCAGGGGTTTGGAACGACATGAGAGTTATTAATTACATAATTTTCATTTTTGGGTGAACTAACCCTTTAACTGGACAAACCACTTGAGATTTTTTCTTTTTTTTTTACTTTATTAATGAGATTCTATTTAAGTTTGTTATATAATGAGGAACAAAAAGGCTGATTAATTTGTACACATCTTGTCTTCTGCAGAATGTGGTGATGTTGATGAGTGATGTTGTGGACTGGATCATCCCAGATATTCCCAAAGACATCAGTTTACAGATCCATAAAGAGAAGATCCTCATGATGGATCTGTTCATGAAAGAGGAACAGGGAAAGACACGGTTAGAGGACAGCTGCAAAGAGAAGAGTACTCTGACACGCTCACGCTCCATGTCTCACACAGCCTGCAAAAACTACTAACATCAGCAGCCTCAGAGTATCTATCATTACATTCCAGTGACGAACCCCAGACATGCTGTTCGGTCTTAAATAAAGCCTGTTGCCAGTGCACACTGCCAGAGTTCATATTGTACAGTTCTTCAAGCTTCTTAAATGTTATTTGTGTGCTCTACGTGTTTTTCCCTCTATGTCATTGTTCTCTTTCAGTGAATGCTGCTGTGATGCATTCAAATGATAATACAAATGCAAAGGCCTTAACGTACTCTACAGAAATATGTGAATGAAAACACTTCTGGCTATGTGAGCTCGATTTTGTGCATCATTGTATCAGATTCATAACGCAACAGTTTCCTAGCATTGCTGGGCATTAGCATAAATCTGAGTTGTTCAGCTGTGGTCCTCAGGCCAGTTTTTGTCCAGTAATCCTAGTGAGGTGTGTTTGATGAGGCTTGTGGATCTCAAGGGCCAGAGCTGATGAACACTGGCATAGACGGTCTTCTGTATTCTCTTGCAGGTCAATTATTGTCATGACAAAGGATTTTGAGGAATCTTGTTGAGCAAGTTAGTTAAACTACCTGAAGAACA
>NC_068398.1:54398213-54470390 GCF_023724105.1 Carassius gibelio
ATGGCCCAGTGTCCGTGGCGTGAGATCGGCGTCGAGCGTGTGAGCTTTGCGCGCTGTTCCTTTTGAAAACAGCGGGCGTGTGCCGGAGGCCATGTGACGCGCGTGCACGCTGCACTGGATCTTGGCGTGGAGCACGTGGTCCTTTGTTCTGTCCTTGCGCATTATTTGAAAGGTTCAACAAACAATGTTCCAGAATTCGTCTTCCTTGTGTGGAGAGGCGAATAGTCGAATAAACTTAGTAAAGAAAAGAAAAGAAACAACAAAACGAAAGCTTCCAAAGGAGCCATTAAAATGGCTTTTTTTTGTGCTGAGGGGGGGGGCTTGCGCTATGAGCACGGCCTAAGGCCGCGCGGAAGCAACGTTGGAGAGCAGCTTGTCCGAGGCCGGAGAAGGAGAAGAAGAGAGAGAACGGACCTTTTTTGGTCGACTTTTATAGATTGAAATGGTTCACGCCCCCTTTTCGAGGGAACATCCAATGAACGTCCGCGACCTGAAGCGGAGGGAAAAGTTCCTTTGTCTCTGTGGAGACAACCCCCTGATGATTTAAGGCTTCTCCGAATCAATCGGGGAGTTCTAGCAAGCTTGTAATTCCAGATTACATACATTTTTCATTACTTTGCTCTAGATAAATGAGTCTGTCAGAGCGTGACGATTAGAACAATACTAAACATCATATATATGTGATCAAAACATGAAGTTACATTAAAATGCAGAATTACACATATTTAAAGATTAACACACACTGCTAAATTGCAGATAGTCCCAATTTATATGGGAGACATCTAATGTACCAAAAAGGAATACGCAATACATTTATAAAACATAAAAACAAAAAGGTAATGAATACATTCCATAGACTGCATTGGGGAGAAGATTTGGCTTCTCTCCTCTCCTGTTGTCCAGGGAGGTCTGTTACGAACCCCTGTTATAAAATGCTTGTTGAGAAAGGGGTCCACAACATAAGAGGAGACCTGAGGCCAACAGCAATTTAACCAATTATTTTTGGACTAATAAGTGATTACTCAATCTCACGTCTCTCATTCACCTCAACTCTCCACATGTAACAATAACAATTAGACTATACCAAAGTCAAAGAATATACTTAACAGACACTGACAAATAGATCAAACCAAATAAACATCAAATAGAACACAGCTTTCTTCGGAGGCTGGACATCATGATGCGCACAACATTCACCGCTGAATGGAATTCACTGCTGCATCCTTCATTCTGGTTCACCCTTCTCTTATATACTCTAGTTGAGCCATCAGAGAAACAGGACACAGGTGTGAAGGGGCGGAGCCTAACACTCAGAAGAGGAAAGAATAATTAGATCACTAACAAACAAATACAGATTCAACACTCAGAAGGCTTAGGCCGTAACACTTCTCCCCCTAAAGGAAGAATTTGACTTTTCTCTTTCCTTCCTTAAAAGGACAAGGAAAAACAAATTCTGAATGAAACCATACCAAAGCCTAAACCAAACCACGAGACAAAGCGTCGGCCACCACATGGTCAGACCCTCTTTTGTGATGGATCTCCAAGTTATACGGCTGAACTATCAAAGCCCAACGCATCAGTCGTTGATTATGGTTATACATTTTATGCAGAAATACCAACGGATTATGATCCGTATAAACGGCGACTGGACAAGAGCTGGACCCCACATAAACATCAAAATGTTGCAATGCTAACAACATAGCTAAAGTTTCCTTTTCAATAGTGGAGTAATTCAACTGATGACGGTTAAACTTCGCTGAAAAGTATGACACTGGGTGGCCGATTCCATCAGCACCCTCCTGTAGCAGGACAGCTCCTATTCCAACTGCACTAGCGTCCACCTCAAGCTGGAACGGGCGAGTCATATCTGGGGCAGACAGCACAGGTGCACTGCAAAGAAGAGATTTTGAAATTTTTGCAAAAACACCGGTAGTATCCAACCATGCCCAGGAATCTACGCAACTCTCTCCTCGTAGTAGGTACTGGATAGCTAAGGACAGCGGCCACTTTTCCATCCAATGGCCGTACCTGACCATTCCCCACCTGCTTCCCTAAATAGGTGACAGAAGCCTTTACAAATTCACATTTCTTAAGGTTTAGCGTTAAGGAAGCATCTGCTAAACGCCGAAACACGTCATGTAAGGTCGACAGGTGTTCATCCCATGTAGATGAATAGATGACTACATCATCCAAATAAATATTGCAATTAGGAACCTCACCTAAGACCGTTGACATCAAACGCTGAAACGTTGCCGGTGCGTTTCGCAGACCGAACGCCATTTGCGTATATTGTAGGAAAGTGTCAGGGGTGACGAACGCGGAGACCTCAGAAGCACGTTTAGTAAGAGGCACCTGCCAATAGCCTTTCAGCAGGTCTAACTTAGTGATATACTTTGCGCCCCCAAGATTGTCAATACAATCATCAATACGTGGTAACGGAAAAGCATCGGCCACAGTGACAGAATTGACTTTCCTGAAGTCGGTACAAAAGCGAAAAGACCCATCAGCCTTTGGTACCAGAACGCACGGCGAGCTCCAGGGACTATTGCTCGGAACAGCAAAACCATTCTGCAATAAATATCTCACTTCGTTCTTCATTGCCTCTCGTTTACCTATTGGACAGCGATAAGCATGTTGCTTGAGGGGTAATGCACTGCCGACCTCGATGTCATGCTGGATGACATTAGTACCAGGAGGAACGTCATAGAATAAACTCCGAAAACTTTCTATCAGATTCATTATGTCTCCTCGATGTTCAATCGTTAAATAGGAGAGCTGGGAGGAAAGCAAAGATAAAACTTCTGAGTTTTCAAAACATCCTCCTTGTAAAGCTTCCATAGGGACATTCAACCCATCATCCTCAGTGTCGGTAGGCAAGGTATAAGTTAGTAAAGAAACATGCTCAGTGGTTAACTCAGTCACTGGTTCACATGCCAAACCCTCAGTGGTGTTCTCTTTTGGTTCAACACGACATAAATATGGTTTCAACATATTGACGTGACATGAGCGAGTTTTTCGCCTCCTCTCAGGAGTATATAAGATGTAATCAGTTTCACTCAACTTACTTTTGATCACATAGGGGCCAGAAAAACGTGCAGAGAGTGTGGACCCAGGAATGGGGAGCAGCACTAAAACTTTCTCTCCTGGCAGAAAATTACGCACAACTGCCTTTCGATCAAAGTGTTTCTTCATTTTCTTTTGTGAAAGAGACAGTGCTTCTTTCGCCACAGTACACGCGTTACGCAAGCGCTCACGAGTACGTGATACAAAATCAAGGACATTAGTCTTCGCAAATGAACCTGTACAAAGGAATTCCTCTTTCAACATATTTAAGGGTCCACGGACATTATGACCAAGCACAAGCTCTGACGGACTAAACCCAAGTGAGTCCTGTCGGGCCTCACGCACAGCAAATAAGACTAATGGAACTCCATCGTCCCACTCATTCCCAGTCTCTATACAATACTTGCGCAGGGCCGATTTTAATGTTTGATGCCATCTCTCCAAAGCCCCTTGCGACTCAGGGTGATAGGCACTCGACACAACATGAGACACTCCAAGAGCTTTTAATGAGTTACGAAACACGCGAGACATGAAATTTGAACCCTGATCAGTCTGAATGGTTTTCGGCAACCCGAAAGTTGTAAAAAACTTTGTTAAAGCTTTAGTTACAGTCTTAGCAGTTATGTTCCGTAATGGAATGGCTTCTGGAAAACGTGTTGCCACGCACATGATTGTCAATAAATATTGACAACCAGACTTAGCACGAGGAAGTGGGCCCACACAATCCACTATAACACGCTCAAATGGTTCGCCAACTGCAGGAATAGGACAGAGAGGAGCAAGCGGTACTACCTGATTAGGTTTTCCACTGACCTGACAAATATGGCATGTCTTACAGTGCTTTGCAACATCAGATTTCAACCCTGGCCAAAAGAAATGTTATAGGTCTTAGTTATCCCAAGGTGTCCAGACCAATGATGGTGATGGGCGAGACTTAAAACATGTGGTCGAAATCTCAAAGGTACCACAATTTGATGCACCGAATTCCAGTCTTCCCGTTGCTCAGGATTTAGCGATCTACTCCATTTACGCATGAGCACATTATCGTTCCAGTAATACTGTTGGTTACCTAACGACATGGTCTTATTTTCAACACTCGCACGACATTTGTTTAATTAGGAATCATTTCTCTGAGCTTCAATCAGAGTTTCCCGCGAGACCGGCAAATCAGCAGCCAGATCAAAGCAGAAGGATGAATTCAAAGTCATTTTGAGACGCGTCTGAGGATTCAGAAATAATATCATCTCTCAAAATCTTTGAGAAAACAGAATCGCAGAGAATATTACTTTCTTGATAATCATGCTTCGCTTGTGCTCGCGTCACAACAGCACTAAACACATTTGGCAATTTTTCAGCAAGTACATCAGCCTGCGAATCATTAGACGGAACATCAGTCACTTGCACTACCGGCATTACCTTACCTCCAGCTATGTCGTTGCCCATGATAAAATCAACACCTTTCACAAGTAAAGAGGGACGAGCTGCAACCTCAAAACACCCAGATGCCAAATCAGAAGAGACGTATACGTGATGAAGAGGAATGGGCACCAAACCCATTTCAATACCCTGCACAATCGCGCTGGTATTACACGCAGAGTCAGCACAAAAATCCAAAATATCTGATAATATGAAGGACTGAGATCCTCCTGTATCCCGGAGGATTCTTACAGGTTTTTGATTCTCTACCTTATCAGTTAACGACACAAATCCATCGAACATGAAAGGCTGAAAACAGCTCTCAGGTGTTGCAGGAGAACCAGAGAAGGACGGAGACAGAGTTTTCACCAAAACAGAACCTCGAGGCTGAAAAGATGAAGAATCTTGTCGCTCTTGTTTCCGTTTTAAGATACGACACTTGGCTAGCATGTGTCCCATTTTGTGACAATAACCGCACTCTCTATTAGACTTCGGACTGGTAGGAACCCATCTATTTTTTGAATCAGAAATATTTTCATTTTCTTTTGGTGAGGGACCCCCAAAATCAGACGAACGCTTAAAAAACACCGTTTTGTGCATTAATGCGTACTCGTCAGCTAACACAGCAGCCTGTTGTACGGTGCTGACTTTTTGTTCATTTAAGTACAATGCAGTACGTTCTGAAACGCAGTTTTTAAATTCTTCAATCAGCAAAAGTTCTCACAAAGAATTATAGTCAGTTACCTTGCACGCTTTTATCCACCGATCAAATAAAATTCCCTTTTCACGAACAAACTCGACATAAGTTTGAGACACTGCCTTCTTTGTGGTACGAAATCGCTGTCGATAATGCTCAGGCACCAATTCATATGCCCGTAGAATTGCGGTTTTCACGGCATCATACTGTACGCTTTCCTCTAACGAGAGAGATGCACACACCTCTTGCGCCTTACCCGATTGTTTACATTGTAACATTAGTGCCCAAACTTCATTTGGCCATCTTAAAGCAACTGCAACTCGTTCAAAAGCTTGAAAATATGCTTCAACTTCCTTCTCACGGAAGGGTGGAACAATAGAGATATTTTTAACAACATCAAAATGAGTTGAAAACGGCGCTACTACAGATTCCGATGCGGTATCAGTCGAGACAGAATTAATACTCGAATTTGATGGACCTGCTGGGATCTCAGAATTACCCTTCAAATTAGATGTTTTAAAAGTAGATTTTTTAGGTACCTCTGCTACAGCCTGCAGCTCCAACTCCCGCAGTCGCACTTCTGTATCTGCATCAATTCGATACATCTCGATCTGACGCTTCAAATCATCTTGTCTCGCCTGAGCTCTATCCTGAGTCTCCCATTGTAACCGTGCTAAACGTAACTTTAAACGTGAATCTGAACTAACTACCGGTGACGACTGTGTAGAAAGTGAAAGAGGTTCAAATTTAGGCATTGAAGACGACGGACCTACCTCCGCACCAACCTCAATCAATGGAGTGACTGGATCACCAGTCAACACACATAAGGGAGGACTTACTGCAGCCGGTGCCGCCAACTCCGCTGCTGCAACAGGAACAGTTTCCATTAAAGGAAATACCCCCTTATTAATCAAACTAGCCACCAAACAAGCTTTTAATGCTTCTTTACGCAGTGTTCTAGAGATAGAAATCTCATAATGTTGAGCAATGAGAAACAAATCATTTTTCTGACATGTCTCTAATACTTCAACACTAGGTTGATCTATAAATTGACTCAACTCAAAGGTTGCCATCTTTACAAGACAAAAGAAAACCCAATGTATAAGCAATAAAGGAATACACCAACGCACTCCGGTCCTACTTACCTAACCATCAAGCTAACTATAACCTAACTAGTCTTCAGAGGGTACCGATTAAGAGATTACTCTCTCCCCCGGAATACCTCCAAAAACAACAAACTAAAATGATAAAGAAAACAATAAACAGCAAACCGTCGTCAGGACTGGCGCTAGACACAGCCCTGCTGGCTCACTCTTTCTAACTGGAGAATACGTAGGATCACCCCCAATCTGCTCCACAGAATCCAATTCAGGATCAATCAGCCTTAAAAGAAAAATCAGGACAAGATCCGGGACGAGCCCCCATTTATGTTACGAACCCCTGTTATAAAATGCTCGTTGAGAAAGGGGTCCACAACATAAGAGGAGACATGAGGCCAACAGCAATTTAACCATTTATTTTTGGACTAATAAATGATTACTCAATCTCACGTCTCTCATTCACCTCAACTCTCCACATGTAACAATAACAATTAGACTATACCAAAGTCAAAGAATATACTTAACAGACACTGACAAATAGATCAAACCAAATAAACATCAAATAGAACACAGCTTTCTTCGGAGGCTGGACATCATGATGCGCACAACATTCACCGCTGAATGGAATTCACTGCTGCATCCTTCATTCTGGTTCACCCTTCTCTTATATACTCTAGTTGAGCCATCAGAGAAACAGGACACAGGTGTGAAGGGGCGGAGCCTAACACTCAGAAGAGGAAAGAATAATTAGATCACTAACAAACAAATACAGATTCAACACTCAGAAGGCTTAGGCCGTAACAGGTCGTATAGTTTTACGACCTGCAAAGGTGGGGGTTACATACACATGACTATTTGAGAAAGAGCCAGGCTGCGGAGAACATTTCCACCCATAAGTCAGCACTTTAACCATTTACCCAGGATTAACCATTTTTATGCAATACACAAACATTAAAAATACATATTAATAAGGACTTCCAAAAGTAAGGAACTTTACGAAAGGTTTCCTTTTGTGTATGTTGGAATGTGATTGGTTTAGTGTCTCCTTTGAGGCTCGCCCACGTGACTCTGGAATTTCTTGTCGTAAATAACTGTCACTTAAAGCAGGATGTGGCCGACTTCAGGGCGGCCAAAATGGTGAATTATGTAAACAACAAAGGTCCTTGTTTACTCACGTTCTGGTCTTTTGCTCCGAACGTGTTAAGAGTCAGGAATTCACTAGCATGGACAGATGGCTGAAATACCATCAGCTCATTAGTGTTACATCTCCCCCTTTTCCGTCGGATGAAGTCCCTGTGTGGACATCATCGGACGGCAATCATCACTATGGGCAGATGAAAGGTGAATCATGACGGCAGGTGGTTCAAGATGGTCATGTAGCAGGTGGGTCATGGTGACAGGTGGTTCCTGAAGCCGACGATTCAGCTTGATGGGGTTTCGGTCTTGTCTTTGACTTGGCACCCCCTTTCCGGGGATTCCATCGGAGACCTCCAGCCACAGTTGTCGTGAGTTTGGCTGTAGAGGTTTGCATCCGTTGAGTATCCTGTATAGGATGAAGGTCACGCCAAGAGTCAGGGCGGGACCAATGACGGTGGAGATGCACCGTGCAGTGTCGGGAGCAGTCCAGATTCGGACCGCAGATGACTGGTTCAGAACGGGCTGTCGAGGCTGTGCTTGGAGGGCTGTGTCGACAGGAGTAATGTCAATGTGTTTGGTGGTACCTTTCAGTACTTGGTCAAGCAGATTGGCACGGGTGGCGGTGTCATGCTGGTCGTAGGTCAGTGTAGCTGAGCGCACAGGAGTGTTGACGAGCCATCTGTTACCCACAATCTCTGCTTGCGTTTCTGTGGCTTGTGTACGAGGCTTGGCTTCGGCAGGGCAGCGCGTATCGCTGACCCAGGGTTGCAGCTCGCAGATTCCTTCAGAGTTGTGTCTGAGGAAGGGTTTGCTAAGGCAGAGATAATGAATGTCTTTGGACAAAGCACACATGTGCATGTTTGGGGCCAGGTACCGCTGTGTGTCGCTGTCGTGGTAGGCCACCACATTTGGAATGTGTGTTTTGGTGTGGGTGTTGCTTTTCCACATCCTGACACTGACAATGTCTTTAGGTCTGTAGACTTGGCTTGACTCGCTGATGAGTTGGTTCAGGAGCCCATTCACTTCTCTCTGTTTGGGGTTGACGTGCCTTAGGAAGGCGCTATCCAGAGAGTTGGCCAGGTGTATTTGTAGCAGGTCAGCTGGCATGGTGATGGCGTAAGACAGCACAGTTAACACAAGGCTTAAGGGTATCATGTATGGTGGGGTTTTACTCGTGGTTAGGCTGTCTTTGGAGGAGCTAACCTCCCACAGCATGTCTGTTGTTAATGCTGTAAACAGCTGAGTCTGGGTAAAGTTCTTCTGGAAGACAGTAAACAGTGGTTTCAAGGAGTTTACAGTCTGGTTCGCTGCATTAACACTGGACATAACAATGTTAAACATTCTGGCGGCAGCAGCGGCTCTAAGCAAAGCTCCCGGGAACTGTTTGGAGCGGTTGTGGTGTCCACTTAACTCCATTTGTGTAACAGTCACTTTCTCATGTTGGCTGTTGTCCTCTCTCCATCGGAAGCTTGTACAGCTGTATTCGGTTACAGTGCTGGGGTAGTGTGCCCTGTCATCGGTAGTCAGGAGTCTCAGCGGTTTTCTCGGTGGCAGCTGTCCTCTCTTTGGCTGACAGCACGGCACGGCAAACCACAGCAGCATCCTGGTACAGATAATAGGGAGAGAGAGAGAGAAAGGGGAGAAAGAAACAAACGAGGGCTGTCTTTGGTTGGACAGGGCAGCCTCTTTGCTTGGTGGGTGGCGACTGGGTTTAGCTCGCCCTCGCCCATGTTTTGCCACATCTTGCTGCTGGCATGACGCTTGCTTCAGTGTTTTGTCAGTGGCTCTGGTGCTGCGTGGTGCAGCACATGCTGCGTCATGGAAATATATTGGCAGTATCCCCCTTTTGCTCCGTGGCATTACAAGCCCTGGCATTGTGATGTCAGACGGTGCTCAACCCACAATATTGTTCTGTGCACGCAGCATGGCTTGTGTATCATGTAGTGGTCTGGGGCTTTGGTTGCCAGTGACAGTAGACTGGTTGCCAGGGTGGATGGAGGGGTCTGAGAGGGGGTAAAGCGAAGTCATTATTGAGTTTTCAGAAGCACGCATGTCCGCTATGTTGGTCTGTGTAGACAACGTAAGTGATTCTGAGGTAGGCAGTTTAGCTAGTAAAGTTCTTATGCTGTGTGTAATCACTTCAACCTTGAATGTGGGTGGGAGGGTTGGGAGTGACCACAGAATGTTGTTTAGTGTGCCAGTTTTGGCAAGGGTGTCAGTGTGATCTTTAAAGTCCTTGTCTAGACTTGGTAGCTTCGAGTGTCCTTTTACCTTCTTCCAGTACACGATCACATTGTGTGATTTTGTGATGTTATCACCTTGCTGTAACAGGTGTTGGTGTTTGACATGCTTGTTGTTTGCAAGTGTGAGTCCGAGTTCCACACATTCAGGTGAGGATTGGAAGAAACCCAGCATGTGGTGTAAGGTTTGACCACATTGCAGGTTGAGCCGAACAGGGGTCTTTGGTGTAAGCTGGTACCACCGTACCCTGTTTGTTGACTAAGGTACAGAGGCTTGAACTTGGGCCTGTTGTTAGGGCGTTGTACTCATGGCTGGCTGCTGGGGTTCCCGTGACCTCTGTGACCTGACCGTCTGGCTCTGTGGGAGTTCCCGTGACCTCTGCGACCTGACAGTCTGGCTCTAGCAACCTGTGTGGCTGGAGAGAAAGAGGTTCTCGCACTTGAGCAAAGTCTTTTAGCTGTTTGAAGTTCAGAAAAGGGTCAAAGTGTTCTAGCAGGTCTTTGTCGATGAGCAATGTATGAGTGTTCATTGGTGGGACATACATGGGATGTATTAGACTCATCGGAACGATTGTCAGGTGAATGGAAACAACCTGTTCAAACTGGATGTCATTCTGTCTGTACACCTGTACATTCAGTTCATAGTTTTGAGGTGTAAGAGTTCGATCTTGTCTCTTAGCTTCAAATTGAGTCTTTTGAAAAGGTGAGATGAGATCACCGTCAGGTTTGATCCTGTGTCGATCAGGTCTTTCCTGTTGACTCCTTTTCGGCCCACCCCCTTTTTGACAAGGCTGCCCAGGAATGTTGGCATCAGGGCAGGTGTGACGATCGGTGGGTGGTGAGGACCGGTCTTGTGTAGCTCGCTGCGAAGGCAGGTAGTCAAAACAGCATTTTCTGGTACCTTGTGTTTGTGGTACCTGGTGTGAGAACCTGTGCTGTCTCGTTCAGGGTGTGCAGCTGTTGACTGTGGAGCTTGGGTGTTGTTGTCACTTTGTGCTGTAACAGTTAGCTCTGTGGTCTGTAGATGGCAGGCAGTGTTCTGGGTGCTTGGCTCATCTTCCTTGTGAGTTTTCATGTGAAGAAGATCTTTCAGCACCCTCAGGATCTCTGCTGTCTCAGACGTGGCTGCACTGTGTTGCCCTCTGCAGGCTTGGAACGGTATTGACTCTCTGTAAAAATATCTGTGACTGTGGTGTTGTAGGGCGCCATCTAGGGTTAACTCCAAGCAGTGCTCAGAGACAGAGACTTTGGGTTTTTTTAACAGTATTTTCACAAATCTTTTGCTTGGTGCAAGCTTTGTGGACTAAGTTCCGTAACTCTTGTGTAGTCCTGTTACGGGGAAACGCTGGGACTCTGAGATGAAAACTCCAACTGGCATGTAGGTTTAGGAGGAACAGAGATTTTAAGTTGAAATCCTGTTCCATACCTGGTTCGTTGCATGCTCCGAAGTAGGCGTTTCGTAGCTGACTACAGAAAGTCTGTGGGTTTTCAAATCGGCCCTGTTTGAGGTCCATAGCAATAAGGAGCCCATGGTCTGAGTTTGGATCAGAGAATTCAAGAATCAAAGTCTGTAGCAGTTGCTGGTAGTACGCTTTGACAGTCTCTGGTTGACGATCCAGAAAGCAATGCACATCACGGCTGGACGTGATTTTTAACAGGTACAATGTGTTCACATCTGTCACGTTGGCGACAGTTTGCAAATGAAAGTCAATGGCTTGTAAAGAAGCATGAACGTCATGTCCTCCTGCAGGATCTGGATTGAATGAAAGATGCTTCTGGCTAGCTTGTGAAGTTCTCTGTGAGCAGTGCAGGGTTTAGTGACATGCGTTCTCTGGAAGGGTTCTGTCCCCTCCGTTGTTGACAGATGTTCTTGTAAGCTGGCTGGTGATTTCCTTAGAAGTGGGCTTACACCCCCTTTTCCAGCTCTGGGTTCTTGGCTGAAAGGGTTGGAGTGGCGGCCCGGGAGAAATTTTGTGGTGTGCGTTTCTCCGATCCAGCCACTCTGTAATCTGTGAGATTGTCTCAGTTCGGTGTGAACAGTGTCAAGTTCATCTTGGAGCTCATCTCTCTGCAGAGTAAGCTTGTTGAATTTAGCTCGGGCCGCTTGCAAGTGTGTTTTGCAGGCCCAGGTTTTATAGTCTCTTTCTTTCAGTTCAGTCTCTGCTCTTTTTAGGAGAGCGTCGCCTTGCTGGAGTTTTTTGGTGAGTTCTTTTCTGGCTTCTCTCTCCAGTTGTTCTTTTTGATCTGTGTCGAGGCGAAGATCTTGCAGGGCATTGTGAAGTATTTCAACTCCTTTCTGTAGCTCTGGATCTGTGTCGTCCTCTTTCTCACGCTGGTTCTGGGTCTCGAGGAGGAGCTGATCAAGATGACTCTGGGTTGGGGCCTGGTCCTTCCAGGCCTCCTCCGCGATGTTGCTCCGTTCACCGAGCCGTGCCTGGGCGACGAGAATGTGAACTAGGCTTCCGAAGATCCTGGCGAGTTCTCTGTAGTAGTCGCTTTGGTTTGGATCGCGTGCCATCAGTTCATCTAGCTCGGTGTCTAGTTGCTCTGGGTGCTGCAGGTTACTGGTGTCCTTGGGCAGGAAGGGGGTCGTCACTGCTTTCAACCATGTCGAGAGGTGGCCCCCGTGGACTGCTGGACTGGATGCCTGGAACATCCTGATTCTCTGTCGGTGAGAGAAGCACAGCACACACACACAAAAAGACCAATGCAAGTTCGTTCTACATTTAACGAGCTATATTCATACGGGCTGTGCCGTTTATGAGAATTTTGGGGCTAACTGATGCAAACAGTCAGACAGTTAAGTAGCCAATTAACTTGGGTCAACGAAGGACCTGAAATGGAGATTTGACAGGCAGTAGCCTAGCGGGTCGTGTGATGACACCGGCTGCTGGTTGTTCTACGATTTAACTTCGTTGGTGGCTCACAGGTTACTGTCTCTATGTGAAATGAAAGAAACAAATCACAACAGAACAGAGGGTAGAAAAAGATCAAAGTGAAACAACACTTGAAATGAGATGAAAACAATAGAAACACAATGTGTTAGTGAGAATAAGGAGGCCTAAGCCTACTGCTAGGTTTTAAGATAGGGCCAACAGGTCAATGGGCTATCTGGGTAGGAAACTTAGAAATATGGTGTGGCTTAAAGAAGCAAAAGGGTTAAACACTTAAAATATATCCGGGGGAATATCTAATATTCTGTGGCTTATAATAAGTGGATGGGTTTTATCATATTGGGTTCACCTGGGTGAATTGAAGTCATTCAGGTGGGAACCAGTGGCTTGGTCAACCTCTCCGGTGCTCCCCAAACACTCAACCGCAGTGTCCCCGGTCCTCCGTTACTCTGGCGTGTCGCCGTCTCGAACGGCTTGTGACTTTTAGCACAACCTTTGGAGTGCCAAAATTGCTGATGTCTCTTGAGACAAGAGGAACTGAGTTTCACTCGCAGCCAGTATCGGTATCACCGGTCGGGCAGCCTTGCTCACTGGAAACCTGAGATGACTGTCCAATCCCCAATCAAATACACAAAGGATGAACAAAGGAAACTTAAAGTTAATTAAGGTTTGGTTTGTTTAACATCAATTGAGTAACTATATATGTAGAGAGGAAAGGTAACAGCTTTACCTAATAATAATAAAACAAAACAAAGGAATTATGATAATAATGGTAATTATCAAAATAACCTAAGTCAAAAGAGAGAAGAAAAAATAATAAACATCAAATTAAAAGACAGGAATGAAACAAGGGAGAAGGAGTAGCTGGTTTTCACCACAAAGGGGGGGGGGGGGGGGGGGGGAGTACTGCTTCTCTGTCTTTAACCTGCTGAGCAGAAAACTTAATTCAAATTAAAAACTGGTTTAAATCAAAATTTAAAATAAGCATGTAAGAATTAAAAGGAAAATCTGAATAATATCCTATAATAACCCATGATAGCTTGTAAGTTATCATTAATAGTTATGACATTAATCAAACAGGGTGAGATTAATCAAAAAGGAAAAAAGTGGACATGCAATTCAAAACAGAATGGAAAAGACAGAGGTCTGTTAGTCGATTTAACAGGAGACTGCCACTAGATGGCTTACCTTCTAAGTGGGTCAAACCGTAGTTGACCTGACACATCTAGATTTCCACTATTAACAATTACATTTTAATTCAAATCATGTTTGAACCAAACTCAAAGTAAATGTAAACAGTCAAAGGCAGGGAACATTCTTTTGTTTCCCTGTAATAATATTCGCACGAGCAAAGCTGTAAATGCAAATAATTATCGAGAATTTAGAGAATTTATCTAATTCAAATACATCACAGGGGATTATAAATTAGCAATCAGAGCGCATTATCTGAAACGGCTACAGGATGGCAGCTTTGCACTCATGCAAGCTGGAATCAGAAAGCAGGGCGTACCCTGAAATTTCTAACCCACGCATTCCCTCTGGTGTTTAGATAGCGGAATTACAATTTCCCACAAATGTAACAAAAACAGGCATTTTCCAACTGTTGACTCCAATAAACATTTATCAAAATAGCACTTATGATTTAAATGTTTTAGGTTTAAAAATCGGGTAGCTAAGCCAATTTTAGACCAGGAGTTTTTATCGTTTATTTTTTTGAATATCATGTGGTTTACCACGAATTCAATAACGATATTTAATAAGCAAGGCCTTTTTAACTGAATCAGAGGAACATCGCTCATGTTCAGATTTACATGTTGCAACTAATAAAAGATTTCTTTATCTTTTAAAGGGACAATAAGTAACTTTTTAGGTATTTTATTATCTAAAATCAATATTTTTATTAATAAATATGCCCTCAATGGTGTACAAATACCTATGCCCATGTTTAAACTAATCCTCGTAAATGAAGAATTTATTATCTTTATATACATGGGACGGGTAGGTCGACGGAGGCTTCCATGTAGTTCCGCCATCTTGCAAAACTATAATAGCAGAGAGGGACAAAAAGTACTAAGCCAACGCGTTTCCACAACGCGTTTTCGGTCAGAGCCAGAAACGCCAGTGCAGATCAGTGAGAGGCGCTTGAAACTGCACCGGCAAGTTTAAAAGTCTGGATTGCATTCTTATTATGGACCATACATATGCCGCGCCACAGGAGAAGAAAACATCGTCGCCAAAACAGTCAAAAATAGAACGTAAAGGAAACGTGAGTTAATGTCGGGGAAGCTTTTTCTAGGTGGAAAGAGCTAATGCTGGATAAAGATTTCAAAAGAGACGCTGAAGTGGCCTGTTTTCTTCTAGACAGGTAAGTCAGTGTTTGATGATGATATCTAACAATGCACATAATTCAGAAAATATAATGAATAAAGAAGACATAACTACTAATTACAATATTTCATGTTTTCCACAGTCAGTAATTCATACTGTAACATTCGTTTGTTAGTTGTCATGTTGCAGTTTGTTTGAAATAACACACCTGTTCACCTGAAGGAAAACTCGACGAAGTGCTATTAGAAGACATCCTGTCAAAGCTTTTTGGTACATATCGCCTACCGTAGATGCAACGCGCATTTGAAAAAGCGAGGCGCTGGAGAGCAAAATTAGTTTGAATGCAAAATACAATTTCACCACTAGATGGGAGTAATTCCTACTTACAGTCCCTTTAATTATTCATATTAAAATGTTCTCACTGTAAAAAGATTTTGGTCTTTCTTAACAGGATACTTTTAACATTATACTGCAGTTTACTTTCATTAAAAATAACAGTGACTATACTGTTAAGTTTCTACAAATATTTAGCGCGCTGACTGACCAGCTTTTTGCCTCAGTCAGTTGAGTGAGTTCGCGTCTTGCGACTTATCTCACAAGTAACGTTACATAATTTCATAGCGCACGTGCAGAAATTATTAAAAACCATATACACAGATTGATTGCTCACAAAACGAAGTTTGAAATGCCCACATTCTCCACCATAACTGTAACAACAATGAGTTTTACAGAATAATTAACTCAAATGATATATAGGGAATTTGAATAATTAATCAGGAATATGATTAATTTATATCTCAGAGGACAGTTACATTAAATTTGATTGATTATGAAAAATAGCTCAATTGCCTATACCAGCGTCGAGCGTGTGAGCTTTGCGCGCTGTTCCTTTTGAAAACAGCGGGCGTGTGCCGGAGGCCATGTGACGCGCGTGCACGCTGCACTGGATCTTGGCGTGGAGCACGTGGTCCTTTGTTCTGTCCTCGCGCGGTATTTGAAAGGTTCAACAAACAACGTTCCAGAATTCGTCTTCCTTGTGTGGAGAGGCGAATAGTCGAATAAACTTAGTAAAGAAAAGAAAAGAAACAACAAAACGAAAGCTTCCAAAGGAGCCATTAAAATGGCTTTTTTTTTTGTGCTGAGGGGGGGGGCTTGCGCTATGAGCGGAAGCAACGTTGGAGAGCAGCGTGTCCGATGACGGAGAAGGAGAAGAAGAAAGAGAGCGGACCTTGTTCGGTCGACTTTTATAGATTGAAATGGTTCACGCCCCCTTTTCGAGGGAACATCCAATGAACGTCCGCGACCTGAAGCGGAGGGAAAAGTTCCTTTGTCTCTGTGGAGACAACCCCCGGATGATTTAAGGCTTCTCCGAATTTAGTACCAAAAAGGAATACGTAATACATTTATAAAACATAAAAACAAAAAGGTAATGAATACATTCCATAGACTGCATTGGGGAGAAGATTTGGCTTCTCTCCTCTCCTGTTGTCCAGGGAGGTCGTAAAGTTTTACGACCTGCAAAGGTGGGGGTTACATACACATGACTATTTGAGAAAGAGCCAGGCTGAGGAGAACATTTCCACCCATAAGTCAGCACTTTAACCATTTACCCAGGATTAACCATTTTTATGCAATACACAAACATTAAAAATACATATTAATAAGGACTTCCAAAAGTAAGGAACTTCACGAAAGGTTTCCTTTTGTGAATGTTGGAATGTGGTTGGTTTAGTGTCTCCTTTGAGGCTCGCCCACGTGACTCTGGAATTTCTTGTCGTAAATAACTGTCACTTAAAGCAGGATGTGGCCGACTTCAGGGCGGCCAAAATGGTGAATTATGTAAACAACGAAGGTCCTTGTTTACTCACGTTCTGATCTTTTGCTCCGAACGTGTTAAGAGTCAGGAATTCACTAGTATGGACAGATGGCTGAAATACCATCAGCTCATTAGTAGGGGTGTAACGATACGCGTATTCGTATTGAACCGTTCGGTACGACGCTTTCGGTTCGGTACGCGGTACGCATTATGTATACCGAACGGTTCGTTGGAGTAATTAATTATATTTGAAAAAAAAAAAAAAAAAGAGAGAGATAGAAATATAATGATATGCGTTCAACAAGGTAGCCCAATAACCCAAACAACGTAACAGGCAACGCCCCTGACACTCCCGAAGAAGAAAAAAACACCATCTTATATGTTTATGTTAGGCTACTCAGCAGGCGCTCGCTCACTCAGTACACGCTGAAGGCTCGTTGCAAAATAGCCAATGCGTTTAACAGACTAGAAATGAGAAGATCCTCCAATAACCAACAGGTCTGGTGTTTGGGTGCACTTTGGATTCCCTTTAAGCTATAATGGTGATGGCAAGAGAGTGGTGGATAAAAAAACAACGGTATGTCGCATCTGCAACATGACAGGGTACACCAGCAGGAATACAAAAAAAAAAAAAAAAAAACACCAGCGGGATATCTGGGATATATGCGTCAGTACTATCTGGGAAAAGACGAAAAAAAGGAGAAACATGCACGCAGCAAACTATCCCTGCAGCATTTAGACACTATAGCTTACAGGGAATCCAACCCAAACACCAGACCTGTTGGTTATTTTAGGATCTTATATTTCTGGTCTGTTAAATGCATTAGACATTTTGCAACGAGCCTTCAGCGCGTGCTGAGTGAGCGAGCGCCTTAGGGGCAGTTCACATATCGCTCCTAAAAACGCGTGGAAAACGCTAAGCGCGTCTTTCTCCTCCTTTCCAAAGCGCTCGGGCAGAAGCGCTCATGAGGCGTCTGTCTTTGCTAAGCAACAATGACGTGCTCTCTCCATGAGACGCGGAAATTTCAGCGAAGGATAAATGGATTTGCAGCTCTGCTACTAAATTTATTTCAAAATTGCAATCCATATACAACTATGATCAGCTGTTCCTTCATCTTGGCTGAGCTCTCAACCTTGTTACGGGAAAGGATGAAGCTGATTGGTTGGTTCTTGTCACATGACCCGCGGTGCGCTTGCGGCATTCTGAAAAGTTGAGATGTTTTTACATTTTGCTGTATCTAAAACGTATCGAACCGAACCGAACCGAACCGTGACATCAGTGTATCGTATCGAACCGAACCGTGAATTTTGTGAACCGTTACACCCCTACTCATTAGTGTTACACTGGTCTCCCATATTAATGATGGTAGAGGATTTTTTTTTTTTTTACCGTACCCCGGAGACAACAAGCTATTCAAGGATTGCAATTATTAAGGATCTTGCGCACCAACTCGGTTTCTGTGATGTCTGGCTTCCACCGCAAACAGAGAGCACGGTAATCGTAAGCAAAGTCCGACAGACACTGATCAGGCAACTTGACCATGTCTCTGAGCTATTCTTCTACCTCAATGAGGTAATCAGGGGTAAGAAAGGCATCCATAAAGGCTTTCTTAAACTCTGACCAGTTGTTCACCCTGTGTTTCGCCACCATCCACCAGCTATGTACTGGCCCTTTAAGAGTGTTAGATAGGGCGCCTATTAGCTCTGCACCAGACAAAGGCCGTACTGCAAAGAATGTTTTGCAGAGATCAACAAAGTTAAGAACATCGGCCACCTCCCTAGATCCACTAAATGAAGGAAACTCCATCTGAATAACTGGTCGTGAATAAACCACAGGAGGTCTGATGTCTTGACTACATGAAACACCCAACGAAGGTGAGATACTGGTGCTTGGCATGAAAGACTGTATAGGTGGATGCGAAAGTGCTCCATTGAATGGGGTCTGAAGCGGTGCACCGGGTAGAACGGGTGGACATGGAATGAACCCTCGAGCATAAGGATTTGAAGATTGATCAATATTGTCAGAACTAGACGCCATAACAGGAGCTGTAATGTTGTTAAGCCGAGATGAAGAGATTCTGCTAATAGACGGGCTCATTACATGTGCGTCTATACCCAGAGGAGCTGCAGTTTGTGTAAAAGCACTGGATGAAGCTTGGGCAGGAGTAGAGCGGCTATGTGGTGGAAGAAGAGTAATTCCTGTGCGTAGAAGAGACCTAGGGAGAGCAACACGGCTGGCTCGCTTCAGTCGTTCATGTTCTGCTTTCCACTTTTCATCACGCCTTTGCAAGCAATCCACAAATTTTTCCTCAAACTGTTTTAATGTTGATATCATGCATTGCTCAAGCACCTCAACACTCCTGTTAACATAACTCCTTATGCCCACTTCTCTGTTCAATGCACTATTAAGCGAATCTCTAAAGTCAGTCTCAAGTGTATTTAATCTGTCCATGACCGACCCCAAATCATTGGTAATAGTAGTAAGAACGGGAAGTGTGAGATATGATGTGTCTCCCTCATCTCCAATGCTTTGTTCATTCTCTTCCGGATCTGAGATATAAAGTGAACTAATCAGTGATGTTACTTCCCCCACAGGATTTCTCCTAGTGACCCATGCATCTACCCTTGCTTCCTGGTGATGTTCACTAGGCCCATGCTCTGATGTAGGTGTAGAGGCCCTGGTGCAATGCTCAGATATATCATCCTGGTTTCATCAAGCTCCACCAGCTGAGCGACTCTTATTTCTGGCACATCTGTCATTGTTATATATCTATATCTTTTTTTTTATTTTTTATGTATAACTGTACAAGAGTATAATATGTGCAATGATTGCTCAGGGGAAGTATTCAGCAAATATCCAAAATATAATTAATATATACCAGCACACTATATTCACTTAGCTGTGGAAATAAAGCAAAATCAACAAAATTACATTTCATTCCCCGTACTGGCCACCATCTGTAACAATCCGCCCTCAAATATTCTTTTTAAACAGCAGTGTTACTATAAACGCACAATGAAATTCTTTGGAATGAATGCAAAAATGGCGAATATCACTAAAGCTTCAATATTATCACATACATCAATGCTTTCTTGAGCAGATGTATTAGTGAATAAGTCACACAGTATATATAAATAAAAACAAAAAAAAACAATAACATTCCGACGGCGCGGAACACCATAAACATAAAACACACAAAACAGCTCAATTGAATGACCCGGAGAGCGCAGTATATTATAATGAGACAATTATCCCGTGCACTCACCACCTTCAAACTCCCCGTACAGGAAAGAGAAGTAAACAAAAATGTCCAGGCTGCCTCATGAGATCCCTACAGCCCTTCCAACCGGGACACACCTAGTCCATCAGTCCAGGCGAATGATCCTCGATCGGACCGAGGCAAATCCACACACAATCGAAGGGGAAAAGTTAGTCCGTGAGAATAATCCTTTTGCAAAAGATGTGCATATACAAGTGAACAATCCAGGTGGTTGAATAATTTTCTCTCCTCTCTCCACCATTAAAGCGGTCTCTTAAAGTATCGTTTGAAAATGCTATCAAACCATAAGGAACAAAGCTTTAAATCTCTTATAGCTGCAGCAAACATTGCTGGCGCCATGAATTCAAAAAACCTTTCTCCCCCTCTTGGTTCACTTTTGCTTTTCTTATGTAAGCTTAGGCACGCCCTCATAGTGAGTGCAGGCGGCGAAGCCTTAAAGAGACATTCCCCTCTTGCCAAAATACACAGTGGATACTAATACAAATATATTACCTCCTGAGCAATCATAAGCATTACTGTGTCAAAGAAACACTTAATTTAATGTGACTCGCAGGAAACTGAACACAGTGGAGTGAAGCTGTAATAAGTCACCAAACACTATAGATTATGGAGTATTTCTAGTAGGGCAGTCAATCGTTAAAATTTTTTAGAGTGACAGCTGTCACCTCCGATAACATTTTAGGCAGTGTGGTACAAAACGCAGTTGCGCTTTGTTTGTCCTGAGTTTGAGTCCAGGCTCGTGGACCTTTCCAGACTACACCCTGGTGCTTTCAAAGTAATGTTAAAATTTAAGAATATCATAATTGAGCATTTTTTATTTAATTATTAGATTAATTTAATATATAGATATATGTGTTGGTCCCCACAAGTTTTATCTGGTGGGCTGGGGGGGTGGAGGCAGATCTCATTGAATTTGTCATTTGACAACAACCCCAGACAATAAAGGGTGGGCACCCCTGGATTAGAGCATTCACACTTTATCTTTAAAGAACTTTTTTTTTCTACATCCACAAGTCCATCTAATATGTTTGATCCACTACAAACATACTGCAAACAGAGTATTTGTGATACAGGCATCAGGCTGTTAAAGCAGGATTGGAGGGAAAACACAGCACAAACACACAAGAACACACAACAAGACACCACTCAAGACAACAAAACACAACTCGGCATGATAATACAAGACTAGAAAGGATACTTATGAACAGAACAAGAAAACATAGTGAATAAATATTAGCAACATCAATGAAAATCAATAAAAAAACAAAAAAAGAGAAATCAAAAGCAAAAACTATAACATGGACACAGAATCGCAGGAAATGGGCAAGAGTGGAAAACAGAGCAGCAAGTCAATAACTCAATAACAAGACAAACCAGCAAACACAAGAGGAAGAAACGGAACAATATAAATGGAGGAAAATAAACGGGCCAGGTGACAACAATTGATGAAATAAAAACAAGACAGGGAATAAACAAGAGAGCGTGACCAAGGGAAGAAAGGAGTTTGAACACACAGAAGACACAAAGACAAAGCAATGTGTAAAGAAATGACAAAGAAAGAAACATAAATGAAAGACAAAGCAGACAAAGGTTGCCTCCCGCGAGAACCTGAACTGGACCCCAACCGTCACCCACCGAGCGAAGCTTCACTGTTGATCTTCACTGTCAGTGAGAGATATAAAGCAGGTATTCGCTATGGTAAGAGTGACTCAGCTGAGCAAGGGTGAGTGAGAGCATCACACCACCGGACACCTTGGTTCCTTCCCATAGATATGGTGTGGAGGGACACTACTCAACATCACCATCCAAGACAGCGATCCCGCAGGAAACTGAATACAGTCGAGTGAAGCTGTAATAAGTCACCAAACACTATAGATTATGGAGTATTTCTAGTAGGGCAGTCAATCGTTAAAATTTTTCAGAGTGACAGCTGTCACCTCCGATAACATTTTGGGCAGTGTGGTACAAAACGCAGTTGCGCTTTGTTTGTCCTGCGTTTGAGTCCAGGCTCATGGACCTTTCCAGACTACACCCTGGTGCTTTCAAAGTAATGTTAAAATTGAAGAATAATCATAACTGAGCATTTTTTATTTAATATTAGATTAATTTAATATATAGATATATGTGTTGGTCCCCACAAGTTTTATTTGGTTGTGGGGGGGGGGGGGGTAGATCTCACTGAGTTTGTCATTTGAAAGGAACCCCAGACAAAAAAGGGTGTGAACCCCTGGATTAGAGCATTCACACTTTAAAGAACATCTTTAAAGAACTTTGTTTTTCTACATCCACAAGTGCATCTAATATGTTTGATCGACTACGAACATACTGCAAACAGAGTATTTGTGATGCAGGCATCAGGCTGTTAGAGCAGGACTGGAGGGAAAACACCGCAAAAACACAAGAACACACAACAAGACACCACTCAAGACAACTAAACACAACCCGGCACAACACAAGGAGAAACAGCATGATATAATAAAAGGGAAAAAATAAAGAAAGGGAAAGAAGAAATGAAAAACTACACAAATAAGGAAATATGTAAGAATAGACTACTAGTTTTAAATAAAAGCTATAATGATAATACAAGACTAGAAAGGATCCTTATGAACAGAAAAAGAAAACATTATGAGTAAATATTAGCAACATCAATGAAAATCAATAAAAAAAACAAAAAAGAGAAATCAAAAGCAAAAACTACAACATGGACACAAAATCGCAGAAAATAACAGGGCAAGAGTGAAAAACAGAGCAGCAAGTCAATAACTCAATAACAAGACAAACCAGCCAACACAAGAGGAAGAAAAGGAACAATATAAATGGAGGAAAGTAAACAGGGGCCAGGTGACAACAATTGATGAAATGAGAACAAGACAGGGAATAAACAAGAGAGTGTGACCAAGGGAAGAAAGGAGTTTGAAAACACAAAGACAAAGAAATGTGTAAAGAAATGACAAAGAAAGAAACATAAGTCAAAGACAAAACAGACAAAGATTGCCTCCCGCGAGAACCTGAACTGGACCTCAACTGTCACCCACCGAGCGAAGCTTCACTATTGATCTTCACTGTCAAGGGTGAGTGAGAGCATCACACCACCGGACACCTTGGTTCCTTCCCATAGATATGGTGTGGAGGGACACTACTCAACATCACCATCCAAGACAGCGATCCCGCAGAAAACTGAACACAGAGGAGTGAAGCTGTAATAAGTCACCAAACTATAGATTATGGAGTATTTCTAGTAGGGCAGTCAATCGTAAAAAAATTTCACAGAGTGACAGCTGTCACCTCCGATAACATTTTGGGCAGTGTGGTACAAAACGCAGTTGCACTTTGTTTGTCCTGAGTTTGAGTCCAGGCTCGTGGACCTTTCCAGACTACACCCTGGTGCTTTCAATGTAATGTTAAAATTGAAGAATAATCATAACTGAGCATTTTTTTATTTAATATTAGGTTAATTGAATATATAGATATATGTGTTGGTCCCAACAAGTTTTATTTGGTGGGGGGGGGGTAGATCTCATTGAGTTTGTCATTTGACAAGAACCCCAGACAAAAAAGGGTGTGCACCCCTGGATTAGAGCATTCACACTTTATCTTTAAAGAACTTTGTTTTTCTACATCCACAAGTGCATCTAATATGTTTGATCGACTACAACATACTGCAAACAGAGTATTTGTGATACAGGCATCAGGCTGTTAGAGCAGGACTGGAGGGAAAACACCGCACAAACACAAGAACACACAACAAGACACCACTCAAGACAACAAAACACAACCTGGCACAACACAAGGAGAAACAACATGACATAATAAAAGGGAAAAAATTAAGAAAGAGAAAAGAAGAAATGAAAAACTACACAAATAAGAAAATATGTAAGAATAGACTACCACTTTTAAATAAGAGTTATAACACCTTGGTTCCTTCCCATAGATATGGTGTGGAGGGACACTACTCAACATCACCATCCAAGACAGCGATCCCGCAGGAAACTCAACACAGTGGAGTGAAGCTGTAATAAGTCACCAAACACTATAGATTATGGAGTATTTCTAGTAGGGCAGTCAATCTTTAAAATTTTTCAGAGTGACAGCTGTCACCTCCGATAACATTTTGGGAAGTGTGGTACAAAACGCAGTTGCGCTTTGTTTGTCCTGAGTTTGAGTCCAGGCTCGTGGACCTTTCCAGATCACACCCTGGTGCTTTCAAAGTAATGTTAAAATGTAAGAATATCATAATTGAGCATTTTTTATTTAATTATTAGATTAATTTAATATATAGATATATGTGTTGGTCCCCACAAGTTATAATTGGTGGGGGGGGGGGGGGGTAGATCTCATTGAGTTTGTCATTTGACAAGAACCCCAGAAGATAAAGGGTGGGCACCCCTGGATTAGAGCATTTACACTTTATCTTTAAAGAACTTTGTTTTTCTACATCCACAAGTGAATCTAATATGTTTGATTGACTACAAACATACTGCAAACAGAGTATTTGTGACACAGGCATCAGGCTGTTAGAGCAGGACTGGAGGGAAAACACAGCACAAACACACAAGAACACAAAACAAGACACCACTCAAGACAACAAAACACAACCCGGCACAACACAAGGAGAAACAACATGACAAAATAAAAGGGAAAAAATAGAGCAAGAGAAAGAAGAAATGAAAAACTACACACATAAGGAAATATGTAAGATTAGACTACCAGTTTTAAATAAAAGCTATAATGATAATACAAGACTAGAAAGGATACTTATGAACAGAAAAAGAAAACATTATGAGTAAATATTAGCAACATCAATGAAAGTCAATAAAAAAACTAAAGAGAAATCAAAAGCAAAAACTACAACATGGACACACAATCGCAGCAAATAACAGGGCAAGAGTGGAAAACAGAGCAGCAAGTCATTAACTCAAAAACAAGACAAACCAGCAAACACAAGAGGAAGAAACGGAACAATATAAATGGAGGAAAGTAAACAGAGGCCAGGTGACCACAATTGATGAAATGAGAACAAGACAGGGAATAAACAAGAGAGCATGACCAAGGGAAGAAAGGAGTTTGAACACACAAAGACACAAAGACAAAGCAACATGTAAAGAAGTGACAAAGAAAGAAACATAAATCAAAGACAAAACAGACAAAGATTGCCTCCTGCGAGAACCTGAACTGGACCCCAACCGTCACCCACCGATCGAAGCTTCACCATTGATCTTCACTGTCAGTGAGAGATATAAAGCAGGTATTCGCTATGGTAAGAGCGACTCAGCTGAGCAAGGGTGAGCGAGAGCATCACACCACCGGACACCTTGGTTCCTTCCCATAGATAGGGTGTAGAGGGACACCACTCGGCATCACCATCCAAGACCGCAATCCCACAGGAAACTGAACACAGAGGAGTGAAGCTGTAAAAGGTCACAAAGGAGTACAGAGTATGGAGTATTTCTAGTAGGGCATTCAATCGTTGACATTTTTTCACTGAGTGACAGCTGTCACCTCCGATAACATTTTTTGGCAGCGTGATACAAAACACAGTTGCGCTTTGTTTGTCCTGAGTTTGAGTCCATGCTCGTGAACCTTTCCAGACCACACCCTGGTGCTTTCAACGTAATGTTAAAATTGAAGAATATCATAATTGAACTTTTTTCATTTAATTATTAGATTAATTGAATATATAGAGAAATGTGTTGGTCCCCAAACACTTTATTTGGGGGGGGGGGGGGTAGATCTCATTGAGTTTGTCATTTGAAAAGTTGAACCCCAGACAAAAAAGGGAGAGCACCCCTGGATCAGAGCATTCACACTTAATTTTTTTAAGAACTTTGTTCTTCTACATCGAAAAATGCATATAATATGTTTGTTCGACTACATACTGCAAACAGACTATTTGTGATACAGGTGTCAGGCTGGTAGAGCAGGACTGGAGTGAAAACACAGCACAAACACACAAGAACACACAACAACACACCACTCAAAACAACAAAACACAACTCAGCACAACACAAGGAGACACAACAAGACATAATAAAAGGGAAAAAATAGAGCAAGAAAAAGAAGAAATGAAAAACTACACAAAAAAGAAAATATGTAAGATTAGACTACCAGTATCAAATAAAAGCAATAACGAGAATACAAGTCTAGAAAGGATACTGAAGAACAGCTAAAGAAAAAATTGTGACTAAACATTAGCAACATCAATGAAAATCAATAAAAAAACAAAAGAGAAAATCAAAAGCAAAAAAAGGACACACAATCGCAGCAAATAATAGGGCAAGACTGGAAAACAGAGAAGCACGTCAATAACTGTGTCAAGTGCACAAGACAAACCAGCCAAAACAAGAGGAAGAAACAGAACAAAATGAAGGAAGGAAAGTAAACAGGGGCCAGGTGACCACAATTAATATAATGGGAACAAGACAAGGATTAAACAAGAGGCCGTGACCAAGGGAAAATAGGAGTTGGAACACACGGAAGACACAAAGACAAAGCAATGTGTAAAGACAAGACAAAGAAAGAAACATTAACCAAAGACAAAACAGACAAAGATTGCCTCCAGCGAGAACCTGAACTGGACCCCAACTGTCACCCACAGAGCGAAGCTTCACTATTGATCTTTACTGTCAGTGAGAGATATAAAGCAGGTATTCGTTATGGTAAGAGTGACTCAGCTGTGCAAGGGTGAGTGAGAGCATCACACCACCGGATACCTTGGTCCCTTCCTGTAGATATGGTGTGGAGGGACACCACTCAACATCACCATCCAAGACAGCGATCCTGCAGGAAACTGAACACAGAGGACAGAAGCTGTAATAAGTCACCAAAGAGTATAGAATATGGAGTATTTCTACTAGTGCAGTCAATCGTTAAATGTTTTCACAGAGTGACAGCTGTCACCTCCGATAACATTTTGAGCAGCGTGGTACAAAATGCATTTTGTTTGTCCTGAGTTTGAGTCCAGGCTCGTGGACTTTTCCAGACCACGACCTGGTGCTTTCAACATAATGTAATAATTGAAGAATATCATAATTGAAATTTTTTATTTAATTATTAGATTAATTGAATATATTGATAAATGTGTTGGTCCCCACAAGTTTTATTGGGGGGGGGGGGGGGGGGGGGTCAGATCTCATTGATTTTGTCATTTGAACAGTAGAACCCCACACAAAAAAGGGTTGCCACCCCTGGATTGGAGCATTCACACTTTCTTTTTTAAACAACTGTATCTTATTTGGGGGGGGGGGGGGGGTCTCATTGAGTTTGTCATTTGACAAGAACCCCAGACCCCTGGATTGGAGCATTCATACGTTATCTTTAAAGAACTTTGTTTTTCTACATCCAAAAGTGCTTCTAATAAGTTTGATCGCAGGGCTGGGCAATATGGCCTAAAAATAAAATCTCCGATTGTATTTTTTTAAATTCGATTTCCTATTTTTTCCAGATTTTCCCCCCTACTTAAGGAAAGCAATAAGTACAAACGGCAGACAACTTAAAGCAAATTTTGCTTTTATTTAATCAAAAGCAAGAGAAATGTAACCCCCATTTTCATATTCGCCTGGATGTCTCTGTTTCAGGTGTTGGAATAGGTTTGTGGTGCTGCTGCCTTTGACTGCGATGGGCTTTAGGGAAATGTTGCAGCGTGGGGTCTCCTGCTCCACGTCTGTAGCAGCAAACCCATACCAGTTCCAAACAACAGATGATTTTATTCCTTTCTTGGGAACAAACTTCTAACTCTCACCAGTAGCCATGTTGTCGCTTGCTGTTTCGTGTGTGCTATGATGTTGTTGTTGTCGCTTACCATACTGCCATGTGAAACTAACGCTACGGAAGATCCGGGGAGCCAAAAATGCACCATTACACAAAAACTCGATTTACTTAGTTTTTTAAATCGCCCGTAACAAAAAATTCAAATTAATTAATTCAATCGATTTTTCACCCAGGCCTATTTGATTGACTACATATACTGCAAATAGAGTATTTGTGATTCAGGCGTCAGGCTGGTAGAGCAGGGCTGCAGGGAAAACACAGCACAAATACACAAGAACACACAACAAGACACCACTCAAGACAACAAAACAACTTGGCACAACACAAGGACAAAAAACATGATGTAATAAAAGAGAAAAAACACCAAACGAAAAAGAAGAAAAACTACACAAATAAGGTAATATCTAAGATTAGACTACCAGTATCAAATCAAAGCAATAACGAGAATACAAGGCTAGAAAGGATACTGATGAACAACTAAAGAAAAAATTACGAGTAAAAGTGAGCAATATCATTGAAGATCAAAGAAAAAAAAGATTCAAAACAAAAACTATTTCAAGGACACACACAATTGTAGCAAATAACAGGGCAAGACTGGAAAACAAGAGCAGAAAATCAGTAACTGTTTCTAGAGCACAAGACAAACCAGCCAACACAAGAGGAAGAAACGGAACAATATAAAGGGAGAAAAGTAAACGGGGGCCAGGTGACCACAATTAACAACCGTCTACAGACCCTCTTGGCAATTTAATCGCCATTGGCTAGTAAATATTTTAGTTTACTCACCAGACTGATATACAATTAGAACATTAGTAATTAGAAGTAAACTTGATAACCATGTTTAAATGCATATTAGTAATTTTAACTGTAATGGTGGTGATGCTTTTTTGTCATTCAGTGATTCTGTAAAAAAAAGGTGGGGGGGGGGGGGGCTAACAAAAATAATAAGATAATATTGATACAAATTCTAATAAGAAGAACTATAAATCTCACTAAAGATTACTAAGGATGAATGGGTTTTGTGCATTCGCTGGAACTGATTTGCTGAAATCAAAACCAGCCAATGAGATTGCCATTTGCGTATTAAGTCCACACACTAATGCTATCGGAAAACACAACTGTTCTTAAAAGCTTAAGACTTAGATAGGAACGCCACTATTTTGACAGGAAAATACAACAAAAAATATTGTTTAAATGTAGCGCGTCAATGCCCTCTCTCTCTCAGTCTCTGTGTGTGTGTGTGAGAGAAAGTGAAGGCGATGTATGCGCCTTCACACTAGAGTTCACACTACGGTACATTAAACACAGCTGCATATTCATTGAGATGAACTGAAGAAAAAAACACAGATCGCCTGACGGAGAGTGAAACTCTGAAGTGCTCTGTCAGAGAGTGTTCGGCGAGTTAACATATATCTAGAGATGTTCCGATACCCTTTTTCTCTTCCCGATACCGATTCGATACCTGGGCTCAGGGTATCGGCCGATACCGAGTACTGATCCGATACCTGGGTGTGTATCTGTATACAGCTGTATATTCTACTAGCCCTGTGTAAATTGCTAGAATTATTTTATGGTGTGTTTCAGACTGATCCCTTAATAAGACATGAACAAATACATGGTGAACTACTGTATTCATTACAGTTTTTTATTATCTGACATGAATTTGACAGTATTATTTATTTTCTTAGGTGAAAAAGAACTTCAAATGCAGGCAAAAATCTAACAACTCAAACTAAAAAAGGTATTTTAGTTTTACAATATAACTGTATAAAAAACTGCAACAAATAAGTCTAGGAATATAAAAAAATGATATATTAATAAGATAATCTCTTCACAACAAAACAAGTTAAAAACAAGCAACCGTCTAGGCATAATTATTATTATTAATAGAGACGTATTATTATTATTACTACATAGGCTACAACAGTAGCTTAATATATTGTCAATTTACTCATGTTAAACCAAACATTTATTTTAATGGGCTGCCATGAAGATCTTTGAGTGTCTGTGTTTATGATATGACAGTTTTCTCAAATGAAACAGTAAATTCTCATGAAGTAACGGTTTATGTGTTCATGTCCTCATATAGTGACACACAGCAGAGACTACAAAACAGCGAGCTCCTGTGCATCTGCGCCCGTCACCCACAGAGATGTAGAAATTACAGGAGTAATATTTAAATAGTATTTTGCAGTTTAATATTCACAGACACTAGTATATATTCCGCTACTGTCTGGAGCCCTGTGCTTTGACTAACACAGAAGCGACTGAACGCAGCTGCGGGTACCGAATATACTCGGGAGTCAGTAACTACCGGTACTACAGAGACATACTGCTAACCACTGATCTATAATATAGAAGCGGCTTCACTGTCTGTTGGCAGTTTAGAACGCGATGAGCGATCCAGTCATATAAAGATCAGTGCTGCTAACGCGTCTTCATTTCTTCTTCGCTGCTCTAAACAGGGGTTGCTTGTGGCAACACAGCACAACTTCCTGTGTTTGCAATGCTTTCTGAGCAGCGAAGTAGAACCGTGCTGCGGTTAGGCAAAGCTAGCGCTCATAACTAGGTCTTGTTTAAGAAAATGGTATCGGATCGGTACATGAGTTCATGTACTCGCCGATGCCAGAATTTGTTGTGGTATCGGAGATATTTCCAATACTAGTATCGGAATCGGAACAACTCTACATATAGCTGTGGTAAACTTATTTTTAACCTCCAACTCACACACTGGTGAGTAAAATCTGAGAATTTATTAGCCATTGGCTAATTACCAACCAATTAATTTTGTTCAGTCTGTGGTGTGAAAAGGTTGCATTAGAAATTAAAGAAATAAACACTTAAGCAAAACATGGTCACGTCCCTAATTTAATATTTTATATATATTTATTTTTATTTTATATTATATATATATATATATATATATATATATATATATATATATATATATATATATATATATATATATATATTCAGAATGGGAGGTTTGTCAAACCTGAAAAAGCAGGGTAAGTCAAGCCCGTTTCTGAAAGAGAGCTAACTTACTGTATATTCAAAGAGTCAGTTACCATAGTAACTTACTCTATGAACCTAACCTGGTCAGAAGCAGGTTTTCTTCGGTAAACCAGAGTTTCTTTTGGTCTCCTACCCCTTTTTAAACACTTCATTAATGCACGCTGGAAAAATGCTATTCTTACTAAGTGTTTTTTTTTTTCTTCTTTTTTTCCCCCCAGTTACAAATATAAAAAAATTATAAGCTCTGACGGGTCATATTTCAGGGATTTGGACAAACGACCTATACAAGCGTATTGGTTGGAGGACAGTTTGGAATAACGGCTTCAATGGTGTAGGCAGTAATGTTTTGGGCACGGAAAACTTGATTGGGTTAGAGTCCGGCTTTTGCCGAGCTCGTTCTTCTCACTTTTCCCATCACATGTCACATTAGAATTTATTTTCAATAAAAATGAACACAATGTTCTAATAGTGGAAGTAAAGTGTGAAGTGGAAGTAAATTAAACAAGTGTTTAATAATAATACAACTATTTATAATTGTAGTAAATATAATAACTTACAATCTGTTATTATTGCATCCTGTTAATGTATAACAATACTTTTGTGTGGTGCAAATGTATCTGCCAGTATAAAGTATAACTAGCATCTAATTATTATTTACACTTAGCCTGTTGCAAACAATTGCTACTTTTACACATTAAATAGAATATGTCAGTCAATTTAGAGTTTATTAAACCAACTCATTTCAGCTGTTCTGTAACTGAAAACTCTTATCTCAGGGTAAGTCAACTCAGAGTTCAAGTTTAAACTCAGAGTTGGTTAAACCTCCTTCGTGAAACGGGCCCCAGTACTGGAGGGAAAACACAGCACAAACACACAAGAACACACAACACACCACTCAAGACAACAAAACACAACTCGGCACAACACAAGGATAAACAACATGATGTAATAAAAGGGAAAAAATAACGCAAGAAAAAGAAGAAAAGAGAACTAGTAGGGCTGGACGATTATGGCCTAAAATCAAAACCTTGATTAATTGAACATTTTACCTCGAATATGATTAATGAAAGATGATTTTGTTTCTGTTTTGTTTTTTTGCCCTCATAGTTCACTGACAAGGTTTGTACTGTAAATATGATTGGATATTAAAGGTGGGATATTTTTTCCTATTGAAAGAGCAATCTAACATCATAGCTCACTATCAGCAGTTATTTTATCCATGTTTATAACATTTCTTACAGATTATTGCTCGGTGTAAGAGATAAATAAAAATAAAATAGAAAAATGTCCTTCAAAAGTAGAAATATATGCTTTTTGAGATTCTAAGCTATTTTAGTGATAAATCACAGGACAGCACTGACAAGGCGCTTCCCAAAGCTGGTCACTCTAGCGAGACGTTTTCTCTTTATTCCCAGACATCTGTGCCATCGGAAAGGGTGTTTTTCTACTGTGGGCTGTCAAAGTCCTTTTATAAATTGTCTCTGGGGCTGTCCACAGCCTGCGCTCCAGACTAACCCCACATCACATCATGAGAAAATAGAACAAAAATTATCGGGGCCGAAAATATTATCGAGCTAATTTTTTTTTATTGTGCGATTAAAAGATTTATAGACTATCGAGACAACCCTATACGATAGTCTAATCTCTTGAATGTCCAAACCATAAAACAAACACAACTGACAAAGCTTAGTGAAGACGCAAGGCTCAAGGCTCGCGCGCCATCACTATGTGTGTTACTACACTACGTGTTTTGCTTTTATGCCACTGACTGGATGGGGCAGAGTCATGTGGCTACACACACGGTAGTATTTTTTAATGGGGAAGTATTAACAGGATTAAAAAACCTAAATAACCGGCATGAGAAAATTACGTCGGTTAGAGGTTTTGAATTTCAGTTTCGATTACTTTTCGATTAATCGTCCAGCCCTAAAAACTAAACAAATAAGGAAATATGTAAGATTAGTATACCAGTATCAAATAAAAGCAATAACAAGAATAAAGGACTCGAAAGGATACTGTTGACCAACTGAAGAAAATATTACGAGTACATATGAGCAACATCAATGAAGATTAAAAAAAAAAGATATGATTTTTAAGATTTTTTGGGGGGTGTAGCAGTCGATTCTGTTCCCCTTTGGAATTCCTGTTTCCCCTCCGGTTGCCTGGCCCGTGTAATAAACCCAACCAAATAGTTTATCAGACATTTCCCCAAAGTAGCCTAAATTCTGCGGATTTGGCAACACTACTGCATGCAAATACACCAAACACACCTGGATGTAAGGAAAGCAAAAAGGGACAAATCTCTTGCTACACTGCAGCATAGTAAAATAGTTCTCAGACTCCCATTTATTGTTTTTTATTCATCTTGCAATTGTTCCTTTATTTTTGTCTTATGTCCAAGTTTTTGCAGTTTAATTTTTCCATTGCAAATTAGCGTAATCTGTCCGTGTTGACGTCCAAACTCAGGGTATTATATAACTATTTCCATATAGAGCAGGGATCCTCAAATCTGGACCTCGAGATGCACTTTCCTGCCGAGTTTGGCTCTAACTTTAATCAAACACACCTGAGCATGCTAATCAATGTCTTTGGGATCATTAGAAAATCACAGGCGGGTGACTTTGATCAGGGTTTGAGCCAAACTCTGCAGTGCATTGGACCTCCAGGGGAAAATTTGAGGAAGGGGGATATAGAGCAACAACATTTTAACTAATATTATATTTGATTAATCTGTTTACCTTTGTTACTGATAACAGTGGAATATAGTGCCTCATATAGGTCAAAACTATTTGAGGAAATTCTAAATTACAAAACTCAAGGTGTTTATCCATTTGTCTTAAAAAAAAAAAAAGAGGAGAAATATTTAATTTGCAGATGTTCCTCCAGTTTCCAAGTTGATGGTAAGCGAAGTACTTTAAAGGGGGGGTGAAATGCTCGTTTTCACTCAATATCCTGTTAATCTTGAGTACATATAGAGTAGTACTGCATCCTTCATAAATCCAAAAAGTCTTTAGTTTTATTATATTCATAAGAGAAAGATAGTCTGTACCGATTTTTGCCGGAAAAACACGACCGACTGGAGGCGTGACGTGTGGGCGGAGCTAAAGAATCACGAGCGCGAATAGGCTTTTGAGTTGAGAGCATGTGGAAGCTGTGACATTATCGTGAGGGAAAACCCATCATCCAAAACAAACCATGGCTTACAGTCAGATTCAGACGTTTATTTATGATCCAGAATCAGATCCAGAGGCTGAAACTGAACGAAAGCAGCAGCAGCAACGACTCGCTCCGAGCGGGGCTCGAACCCGGGTCTCGGCATGGGAGGGGACGCACTAACAAGGAGGCAGAGATATTTGAAGCAGTTTTACTCACTGCCTGCGGTTCCAACACACGATCGTGACCCTTTTTCCTTGGGATTGCATCATCCTTAAGAAATAAACGATACGCAAATCCGTCGTCAAACTGGGCCTTGTGAACAAGCATCTTCGAAATGCAGGGAACAAACAAAAACACTTGCACAACTCCGTTGATGCTCTGTAAAAATAAACTCCATCCACTGGTCCCTTAATGCTGTTTTTTTTTTTTTTGGTAATCTGTGCAGGGTTGTCTTACCCTGGCAACCAAAAACACACTTCTTTTGTGACTTTTCGCGACGCTCTCGCTCTGATCAGTGAATCGCTCTGATCAGTGAAATGTCTGTGCTGCTCAGCCTCGCTATACAGGAGCGCGCGCTCTTCCGGCAGAAGTGCGTCAGCACCCATATAAGGAAATTCCGCTCCATCTAACGTCACACAGAGCCATACTCGAAAAAAACTTTCCGAAACTTGTGACAAACCGGAAGGAGTATTTTGGGAACAAAAATACTCCTTCAAATGTACAACTTAATTTTTGAAACTTTGTCCATGTTTAGCATGGGAATCCAACTCTTTTACAGTGTAAAAAACTCAGTATGCAGGAAATAGCATTTCACCCCCCCCCTTTAAGTAATAACGTCTCTACACTGACACGTTTTCTCATAGTAAAGTGAGTGTAACGATAAAATCTCCATAATCATTGGGAAGAAGGAGGCGGGAACCGGCGCACAATCAAAAACATTTTAATAATCAAAAATAAACACAAAACAGCACACAAATAAAAGCCAAAACATAAAATAATGTGCCAGGCCTGGTCCTCTCTCGTCCTTCACGGTCGTCGCTCCAGTTTTATATCCTTCCATCTCCTACGTGGGACTCAATACCGGCGGTGGGGCGCAGGTGCAGCTCATCTTCAATCACTACACCTGGCCTCACTCCTCGTCAAATTATTGACCATTACACAAAATAGCCTGTGCTATTCTGACTAAATATGAAGCGTACTGCATTGTGTACTGCATTAATTTATTTCACAGGTTTGGGGCAACAAAGATCATTCTTTCTGACCAAGGCACAGAGTCTGTTAACCAGGTTTACAGTTTTTTGAATAAAGGGGAAAAAGGTCACTATGAATTATGACAACAACAGCAAGGCATATATTAAAATAAATGAGCATAAATTAATACGACAGTATAAAACAGAATAGCCAAAGCCTCAAGCACCACATTGTGATAATAAATCTGATTGAAAAACAAAACAAGGAAATAAATTTCAAGTTGAAAAACCTCTCGTCTTAAAACTATTTTCAAGTTTAGAATTTGGAAGGTATTTTGAACCATTTGACTTGCCGTACATCCAGTCGTGCTTCTTGCGCACGCTAGTTCTGATCGTACGTATAGTAACTCGGCAACTACGCAAGAATTGTAGTATGTTTGCGTAAAGTGGAACAGACATTCCGAGGGGAACAGAATCGAATGCTACACCGGCGGGCTGGCTTCTGATAGGACGGCCTGCTTTTCTATCTCATTTATAAGTCACAGAACCTTATAGCATATGGAGTATTTCTGCTAGAGCAGTAAATCGATAAAAATGTTGAATCTAATCAGTGTGGCAATTAATTAATCACACATTATTATTGTTATAATTATATATATGTTTTTTTTTTTTGCAGTTTTGGGTGATCCCTTTAATTAGTTTTTTTACTAATAGATTTTTTTCTAGTCTAACTAGCTTTCTAATCTTTTTGTATACTTGTTTTCTTTTTTTATTACAATCACCAAAAGCACAAAAAAAAAACTCTAACATGAGCCTCTAATTTTTTTTATTCAATCGGTTTTCTTTTTATTTATTATATTATTTAAAAGCCCCTGCTATGTGTCCTGCGTTAAGCTAACTGAGACATGTCCATGTCATAGAACTTGTATATCATTGCTCTTTTGTTGATTTTGATCGCTTCTATTGTCCTCATTTGTAAGTCGCTTTGGATAAAAGCGTCTACTAAATGACTAAATCCGCTAAATGACTAAATGTAAATGTAATGTAATATAATGTAAATAATAGTTGTTACAGTTCTTGATGTGATCGGCCTGATGGGAACAACGTAAAAGCTTCTCATTTAATATTCAAAAAAGGCCAGGCCTCTCTCTTTCACCATGTTGATTGGTTGATTAGAATCGCATCTTTTAAATTGTAATGACCCGTATATATCTTTTTTATTGTAATTACATTCCTTGAGGTTCACTTAAATATTGATATTGACAAAACAAACCCTTATTATTATTTTCAACCCTATTCTGACCCTCTGTCCAAATTATCACTTTTTTTAAGGGGTAATGTAAAAGGCCACTGCTATGAATTTCTAACATCATCCGATAGGAAGAAATATCAAACGTATCAACGGACCATGGTTATAAAATAATAATATAAAAAAAAAACATACAAACCATTTGACAAAGCGTTCTGAAACTGATTACTCACGGTGATGCTGTCAGATTCAGTACAGTTGGATGCTTCATTTTCTGAACGAATGTTTCTTCGGTAACTCTCTGCAGTCAAATGCCTCGAACAAATGGCCTGGGCAAAAAAAAAAAAAACATCCACTCCTTTCCAATACTGCAATCCGAAGTCTGCAGCGAGGAGTACTTGCAGAAACATAGAAATCCAAATGAACTACAGCAGGCGTAAAGCGAGTAAATACAGGTAGGCGTGGCCAGGACAATATGAAAAAATGATTGGTCGATCCCTTTTCATATCCAAACATCCAAACACGGCCAAGTAGTGGATAATAACTGTTGTTATAGACGGTTTCAACGGCAACAACATAAACAAACGTTAATGCGCGTGAGCGCTTTTGTGGACCTAACTTAACTTCCGGTAGACTTCAAAATAGAATCAATAACAACAGCCAAGTCCCTCTAGAGTAGATGTTTTTTGATAACAAACAAAATATGTTTGCTGCATGGATCAGGCGGACTTAATGAAAATGCAAATTCATTATTTGCCAGCAGGAGATGTTTTAAAGCATATACATAAAGCGCGAGAAATAGAGGTTTCCCCAGTAACAGCTGTATACAAAGCAGAGCTGGTACGCTCACACGCTGCTTTATTAGGCATATAACATGCAAGTCTTCCTTCAGAAATACAGCGATATAAAAACACCTGTGCCTCGTTTTGATATTTAAACATATAAATGTAAGGAATTATTATTATTATTAAACGTACAGTACGTAACATTACTCATGTTTATTCAACGAAGCCTTTTTGAAAATCGATCAGTTTTAAAATCGTGGCGAGTCTCCAAAAATAAATAAATGTATGGGAAACGCTTCCCGCAGCACAACCACCTGAGCCCAACTTAAGTCTACTGATCACCTTAACTTTAAATGCGTTTGTAGAAGGCACTGCAGCCAGATCGATATACACAAACCGGAAGTTAACTTAGTTCCAGGCGCGTGCGCCCGATGAAACCGTCTATATATATATATATATATATATATATATATATATATATATATATATATATATATATATATATATATATATATATATATATAATAAAACAATAATTGTTCTAATTGATCTCGGATTAATTTTTATTTCGTTTTAGTTTTAAGTTAATATTTAATTGTTTTAATTGGCCTGTTTACCAAACTCTGGGTTCGTACTGGTAAACTGCGATCCATGTAAACACCATTTATGGTAAAAGTGAAACTTTAGTGTACCTTGAAATTAAATGTTTACAGGCAACACAAAACTGTTAAGCGGATTGAGGATTTTCTAGAAGCAAGGGTAAAATAACATTTTGTGTGACAACTCCGTAAAGGACAGTGCTGGGTCAAGCACCGAGGGACAAGGGACACATAGGGCCGTAAATAGGCAGTGCTGGGTCAAGCACAGAGAGCCGAAAAGCACGAGAGGCCATAAAGGGCAGTGCATTTACGGCCAGGGAAGCCAAAGTAGGGGTATGGGAAATCCCGAGAAGAATGTAAGACGCTAGACGGGGGTTCTAGTCGTATCTCGCTCTTCCAACTCTCGATCACCCACCATTACAGACAGGGGCGCCCTGAGCTTAGAAATAGGCCAGGTCAGTGGTTAGGGAAAAGAGTGTCCAAAATTAGTGTTTAAAAATAAATAGTGATAATTCATATGTGCACCTATAAAAATATAGGGATATATGCAAAGGGAAAGTATTGATTGATCTGAGATGCCTCAGGAACAACCCCAAAAGAGCTAAAATGTAGTTTTCATGACCCTGATTGGATTGGACCAGTATATGGAAATTCTGGAATATACTTTGCAATTTCATCACGCAGAAGTCAAGTGCTGTTGGTAAGATCGCCGCCTCAATATGTTTTTGGTTTATGATAGAAATATGACAGACAAATTAGGTAACCTGGTCAGCCCTGATAGAAATAATGAAACCGAAGAGAGCAAATGCTGTAAACAGTTTGGCTCTGAAGCTCTGACTTTAAAAATATATATATATTCTCTGAATTAATTTAAAGAATGATCAGTCTGAGCTTTAATTCTGATTGTAATGTTAAAACAAAAACTTGATTGGCTTTAAACTTAGAAAGAACCTGAGAAATAAACATTTATAAATGTATGTGCCGATTTGTTAAAAATAATCCCAGAAGTAACTGAGTGATGATTTAATCTGATTCTCTGTGCATAGAAGGTTTAAATGACAAAGAATAATATCATAAGACCTGTTCCAGTTCCTATATAATTGTTGAAAGTCCTGACAAGGAATACTGAACAGAATTCTGGGTTAGTGAAAAAAAAAACTGTGATGGCTGCAGCTACAGAAGCAACAGAAAATTACAATGAATGGACTGGTGTGAAAAATAAATTCACTGAGTAATCTCAGCATGATAGTTTGGAGGTATCCAATTGAGTTTAGCGATTAAATATTAGTTTGATTAACCTTTTTCAATGTTTTAACACTAGTAGGTGCTGTCAATGGCTCTCATGGTTCTTGAGTGCACCTTTCCTAAGCTGCAGGAAATACTGGATTCTGGAAGAAGACTGTCGAGGATGTTGCAACGGGAAAGAGTGGTTACCAGTGTGCATGAGGTGATTTCTCAATGACGGGTAAGATCCTCTTCTGGCCAATAGGGGACAACCTAAGGCAGGGGGTCACCGCCACTGGGCACCTGCCCTGAAGGGAGGTGTTATATGTGAGATGGTAGTGGAGTTGAGCGGATGCTTGATAGGCCTAGAGCATCATTAAGAGGGGAACTGTATGAAGTACAGCAATCTGCCTCAAAATGTGAGCTCCTCCAGACTTGATCACCAGCAACCGCATTCCTTGACTGATTGCGTCCACAACTTGATGCAACTATGCCAGGGGATCACACCCTGAGGACAAGGAGCTTATTTATAAAAAGTTAGTGGCAATGGGCTTTCAAGAACCATCTGAGACCATGTGATGACAGCCATTATTTTGAGACAAAAATTTCTTATGAGGCTAAAATGATATTGAACTAATATGTCTATATCATAGTCTTTACTCATGCAGGTCATTAGGCATGACACAAGATGATAACAAGATATGGTGGTGGCTAAAAATGAAGACTGCTTCTGCTTAATCAAGAGATGGTTTAGATAACAAAGGTTAAGGGAATTAAGCATGTAAGGTAAAAATAATTTTAAAGAAATGTTCCTAGCATTATGTATTTTAAACAGTTTAAACTGAGATTTTAGATCTAGAAACTTTGACATTTTTAACTTATTTGAATAATTTAGGGTTATATGTTGTAATGAATTTTATATTATAGTCTAAGTTAAAGTTTGGCAAAAATTGTCAAAATAAATAAATAAATAATATTTTGCACAGTAAGAGAGAGAGAAAGAGAGTGCTTGAGCAAAACAACCCAGCTGATTTTTCTCAAAATAAAAATCATTAATGAACAGGCAAATTTTGAGATTAGATAAGAGATTAGGTACAAACTTGGTAAAATGCACAGACAATGTTTGAGTTTAAATCCTTCCGATTTAATACCAAAAGGAAAACCTTAAATATGAGCTGTTAAAATATAAATGTGTTAAGTATGTGCATGCATGAGGATGGCTATATATATATTATTGGGGGACAATTCTGTTCCTGTTTTGTTTCAATTGAGTCACTAACCTCTGGAATGAGTGTTTTATCATTACAGATGTGTTAAGTGAAATTACTTTACAGAAGTCGATAATTCTGAGTAAAACTAATGAAAAGACAATGCCAAACATGGGACGAGCTTTAAGAGGATTGGTTATCCAGCTCTGTCTGCTACTGGTAATAATGACTTGTTTTGTCTTTTATAACACTGATTTAAATCACTCTCTGGATTAATATGTTAAAGAGTGTTTATATGATTGGATTTGTGAAATTTAAGTTTGCCGTCCAAAATGGGTTTAAAATCCATGCCTAAATTTAAATGAGGGTCTAAATTTTAACAAGTTAACACTTTGTTGTTTGAATGGTGAAGGTAAATATTTTAGACTTGATGGCAGAAAAACAGTGACAGATTGGCTACGTCACTAACCAAATTATCCAGAGAGCACCCTCACATAAAGAAGCCTGGTGGGAAAACAAAGCAGTGAATCCTGCTTGTGTAATATAGTGCAAAAGCTTTATGTAGTGGTTTATGTAGAACAGAGATAAGTTGAACAAAAACGTGTGGATAGCCCCTTAATGGAGCAAATCCATGACAAGAGGTTTGAATTAATTGAAATAGCACAGCAAAAAAAATAATAATAATAAATTTTGTTTGAACAAAACAATTGTAATATGCTCTATGGAGCTGCTTATGAACACCTGTCAGGTCAAATCAAATTAATATTGTGAACACTGACAGGGCTTTTTGATAATGTATACTGTTTCAATACAGATTTACAGAAACTGAGGATGTCTCTTTAATAAATATTTGGGCGTTTAGAACTAAGTAATAGTATTGTTCATTTAGTAATAGTATTGGGAAATCTGTGTGCTCTTTTTTTTAGTTTATAATAATTTTGAGTAAATTAATATCACTGCCAAATGACAAACATGAACGAGGGATTTTAAGACATTGATCAAGTAGCTGACCTGTAAGCATTTATCACTGACAAAACAGTGAGAACTAAATTGACTTTATACTAAGTATTGAGGATTTGCTTCTGAATGTGTCGCTAATATAGTCTGAGTACAGTAATATGGTATGATAATTGACAAGATTTGCATTTAAAAAAAAGGTAATAATAAGGCAATGAGTATGGTTAACAGTAATGTCATGGTATAAAATAAATACATGCATGACAATAAGTGGATCGGTTAGTTGTATTTTAAAAGTTAGACACTTCGATACTTAAAATGTAATTTTAACCAAATGTGTTAACAATGACAAGGTTTATGGTTCATGTATGTGTAAACAGCATGTGAACTATGATGACTGCAAATGGATTTGCGGTGAAAGTAAAGCTTAATAAAAGGGCTATTAAGTAATAAACTAGGAACTGCTCTAGGTTTTCGAGGAAATAATGATTATGATTATTTTTATTTTTAAAGATGGCTCAATATTGATCTTACTTATTTTTGGTTTGTTTATTTTTGTGTTTTTAACACCAAGTTTGGAATGAAAGGGTAAAATGGATATTCAATCTCTATAATTGTACCATTGATCGGGAAAATGATAGATTTTCATAAAATAAGGGTATCTCTACTGGGATTTAGGTTATAAGCAATGTCTGTATTTGGTATCTGTGAGGTGACTGAGGGTCTGACATATGTCAGGAATGCAATAACAGTGGTTATTCATTTAGCCCGGCTTCCAGAGAATAATATATATACGTTTATTGTAATGAGTTTATTTTACTATATGACCAAATTAACTAAAATTCATCATAGTTGTATAAGATATGTTAAAAGAAAACAAATAAGACAAATATCCTTCTTATGGGTTATTTTTTTTTTTTTTTTTTTTGAATTGGTTATAGTGTATGCGTTTTTCTTTAATGATTTGTTAAATCTGGTTAATGAATATGCAAATTTAGTCTTAAGGCTGTTGGATAAATGTTTGGTTTTAGAGGGTAAGTGTGAAGTAGCTGTAGTAGGAAGAGAGGTATTTACAAAGATATGTTGATGAAAGTGAGGACACTTTTCCAGGTAGAGGGACACACAGAATGATTCACTGGAAAAGACATTATGTGAAGAAAGACTAGTGCAAGTGCCGATATTGTGGGATTAAGTAAGTAGATTAATGTATATGGGAAATAAGAATGTATATGGGAAGTATTTTGTACAAAATAATGTGTTTATTACTAGAAATGTCAGCCAGTACCAGAGATTTTAAGTATGCACATGTTTAAGTTGACCAACAGTCTGCATTCTTACCATGCATCACAACTACACCTGACCTCATTTATTAGACCAGATGTGGGGTATTAGACCCCACATTGATCTAAAACGGGGGACTGAAGGAGTGGATGCCGATTTGCCATATCCTTCATACTGATATTAATTATTTTATTACATGATTTCTTGTTTGACTATTAATCAAGTTATAGCAAGAGTGAAATGTGTAACCTTATGTGTGCTGTATTTCTTCTCCTCAAGATTAATGTCCACATATTATGTGTGTGTATCCAACCGTAATGATAAGACACTCGCCAGTGCTAGAAAGCCTTGAATTTTAGATAAGTTCTCTGTGTACGTGTGTTAGTATCTGTCTGTACAGGGAGAAGCTCAGACAGTCCCAGGACAAACGATCAACTGCCAGTGTCCAGCATATCAGATATACGTCTTTGGAGAGTTTTATCTAGGTTTTGGAACCAATCAGAATTTTGTTGACTCATGTATTGACGCAATTAGTATCCTCTGTCAGGGTATAACTGTGGTTGATTTTGTATTGTACTGGGGGCGGCCTGTGAACTCCTTCGAGAGTGTTGAAGCTGACTTCTGCTGATGAAATTGCAAACTATTTTCTTCAAGTAAAATTATTATTATTAATTGAACTCATCTCTGACTCCTGGTCTTCATTGCGACATATCTGGTCCTTGGGTTTTAACTGTAAATTCCCCTACAACTCTAAAAAAACTGATAGCTGAAATGTGTTATTTAATTAACTAAAATGAATGTAATCTTACCATATCCAAAAATCGATCACGCTTACTGATAGGCCTATAGGTGTAGACCACTGATCTATATATTACTATGACAAGCCTGACATCACCCACGTCACCACTTATTTTTACAGTAAACCATGTGTTTATAAGTGCATTTATCACATGTGTATTTGCCGTAATTACAAGATTCCAACTTGGAAAAATAATTAATGTCCTCCTTGTAGAACTCATAATTACCATCTGTAATCTGCGAATGTTCTGTGAGCTTCTACTTGTATCACATAACTCTATGTGACTGCTGCAGATTCATTTAGGTGTTGATAGTGATGCCATAGAAACACAGTTTCAAGGACATGAACAGATCTAAGTAGACCATGGTGTGAACGCAGCATTTGATCTCGAGTATTTGACAACAGCATTATCTGACTGACTTGATAATGTCTTCATCGAACGGTCTCTTCCTCTGTTAGGATGCAACTCACAAGACAGACCCCAGTAAGAATCCTCAGTGTTGATCAAGCAAGTCCACATCTAAACTGTCTAGAGTGGGATCATGGAAGAAAACTTTGTAATAGATTAACCCACCTATCTTCTATGTCCATTTTTTTCCCAGACTGTTTGAAAAGCACTTAGTCCTATAAAAATATTTTATTCAGCAGGTAATGCTCAACCTAAAAATTCACCTAAAATTCACTATTGCCAGTATTGTGGAATAAGGTTTTGATGCTGTTTGTTGTGATTTCGAGAGAAAAATGGTCAAAAAATAGAATGTATATTAATTGACTTTCTTCAACAAGGAAAATACAGTTTGTGCCAAGTTTTATAAAATAATACATTTTAATAAAATGTCACAATTTTACAGATTTTGTCTGTATTTTTAATCAAATAAATGGAGGCTTGATGAGCACAAGATACTTTTTTCAAAAACAAAAAAATAGTAATGTGTCCAAACATTTGCACCAGTACTGCAATAAAAACAAAAGACATCCTCTCCCTTTCAACTGTTTACAGCCAATGTATTAATATGTGCTCAATATCAAAAGCAGCCGGCTGGCCATGAGAACTGCTTTCATCCTCAGGTTCTCAAGCACATGTGGGTGTTCATGTGGTCACATGTGGTTTGGCACTTCAGGATGATTAGCTGTCCTTCATGCATCTCACTGTTTCAGGTGTCTTACATTACAGATGACTCTCCTAAATAGAAAAGTAAAAACACATACAGTATTGTTCAAAATAATAGCAGTACAATGTGACTAACCAGAATAATCAAGGTTTTTCGTATATTTTTTTATTGCTACGTGGCAAACAAGTTACCAGTAGGTTCAGTAGATTCTCAGAAAACAAATGAGACCCAGCATTCATGATATGCACGCTCTTAAGGCTGTGCAATTGAGCAATTAGTTGAATTAGTTGAAAGGGATGTGTTCAAAAAAATAGCAGTGTGGCATTCAATCACTGAGGTCCATCAATTTTGTGAAGAAACAGGTGTAAATCAGGTGGCCCCTATTTAAGGATGAAGCCAACACTTGTTGAACATGCATTTGAAAGCTGAGGAAAATGGGTCGTTCAAGACATTGTTCAGAAGAACAGCGTACTTTGATTAAAAAGTTGATTAGAGAGGGGAAAACCTATAAAGAGGTGCAAAAAATGATAGGCTGTTCAGCTAAAATGATCTCCAATGCCTTAAAATGGAGAGCAAAACCAGAGAGACGTGGAAGAAAACGGAAGACAACCATCAAAATGGATAGAAGAATAACCAGAATGGCAAAGGCTCAGCCAATGATCACCTCCAGGATGATCAAAGACAGTCTGGAGTTACCTGTAAGTACTGTGACAGTTAGAAGACGTCTGTGTGAAGCTAATCTATTTTCAAGAATCCCCCGCAAAGTCCCTCTGTTAAAAAAAAAGGCATGTGCAGAAGAGGTTACAATTTGCCAAAGAACACATCAACTGGCCTAAAGAGAAATGGAGGAACATTTTGTGGACTGATGAGAGTAAAATTTTTTGGGTCCAAGGGACACAGGCAGTTTGTGAGACGACCCCCAAACTCTGAATTCAAGCCACAGTACACAGTGAAGACAGTGAAACATGGAGGTGCAAGCATCATGATATGGGCATGTTTCTCCTACTATGGTGTTGGGCCTATTTATCGCATACCAGGGATCATGGATCAGTTTGCATATGTTAAAATACTTGAAGAGGTCATGTTGCCCTATGCTGAAGAGGACATGCCCTTGAAATGGTTGTTTCAACAAGACAATGACCCAAAACACACTAGTAAACGGGCAAAGTTTTGGTTCCAAACCAACAAAATTAATGTTATGGAGTGGCCAGCCCAATCTCCAGACCTTAATCCAATTGAGAACTTGTGGGGTGATATCAAAAATGCTGTTTCTGAAGCAAAACCAAGAAATGTGAATGAATTGTGGAATGTTGTTAAAGAATCATGGAGTGGAATAACAGCTGAGAGGTGCCACAAGTTGGTTGACTCCATGCCACACAGATGTCAAGCAGTTTTAAAAAACTGTGGTCATACAACTAAATATTAGTTTAGTGATTCACAGGATTGCTAAATCCCAGGAAAAAAAAATGTTTGTACAAAATAGTTTTGAGTTTGTACAGTCAAAGGTAGAAACTGCTATTTTTTTGAACACACCCCTTTCAACTAATTGCCCAATTGCACAGCCTTAAGAGCGTGCATATCATGAATGCTGGGTCTTGTTTGTTTTCTGACAATCTACTGAACCTACTGGTAACTTGTTTGCCACGTGGCAATAAAAAATATACTAAAAACCTTGATTATTCTGGTTAGTCACATTGTACTGCTATTATTTTGAACAATACTGTAGATAATCATAATGAATGATGAAAAATATTTACCGTTAGTTTTTGTAAACAAACTTCCTGCGGTTAACTATTCAACATTTAAGTTTACAATAGCCTACATTTCTATAACGTGTTACTCGCAGCATTTATCTGCTGACAAGATTGCAAGACATCTAATGTGAACTCGTGTTTAATTACAGCCCACATAACGCTTGGCAATAAAAACTGATAGAAAATCTTGGCCTTTTTCACTAAACAAAAATCAATCCACTGCGAGTGTGTGTGTAAACAATGACGAAAGCACAATTTTGCATTATACTCGAGGATATAACATAAATACAAAAAATCAAATGGAAAACAAACAACATTTCCTTACCTAAATAAAAATGTATATCCACTTGGATAAAGTTGGTATTCACCCATTCGGACTTCCACGTTCAATAACTTTGTTAATCTGCATTTTTAAAAGCCACTTTCGGTCAATTATCATTAGCGACTATTATGAGCACAAATCAGAACACATTGTTCTGTCGAACTCGACGTTTTAAAGAAGCTCATATAAACACGCTTACCTCTGTGGAGTGTCGTGACGTCATCGCATATATTAGGGACTAAATGACATGTTTCTATAAAAAAAAAAAAAAAGTAATCATAATAAAAATGATTTCAATGGGTTTTGAAAACATGGGCCAACTTTCCTGAAGCAAGGGACCATCATTTGGACCCTAAGGAACATACTAAAGCCCATGTATTCCGGTTTTATTCACCTCTGTTTTTCTGATTTGAAGTATGATAAAGCCTTAACAGTGTCACAGGTCGGAGCGGACCACAGATGTCGTGAGTCTCGCCCCTCCCTAGTTTCCACCTCGAGGAGGTCTCAAGAACACCCCAATGACCAGACGAACGAGAGAGAGAGAGAGAGAGAGAGAGAGAGAGAGAGAGAGAGAGAGAGAGAGAGAGAGAGAGAGAGAGAGAGAGAGAGAGAGAGAGAGAGAGAGAGAGAGAGAGAGAGAGAGAGAGAGAGAGAGAGAGAGAGAATAATTAAAACAAACTTTATTTAAATTTAAAAGGTGTGAAGGGAAGGGAAAAGGGAATCTAAAATCCACTCTCGGGGCCAGAGAGTATAGGTCCGAGTCGCTTCTGACTCTGTCACAGGGACTCTCAGGTAAGCCTGTAGGTAATTTGTGTCCTTTCCTTCACGTGACTCAGGGTTTTTCTCAGTAGTGCCTTTGTGTTTCTCCTGCAGGAGAACCATCGGTGGGCCTCTTCCAGTCACTGCACGCAGAGTAAAGGTGGTAAGTATTCTGATGAATTGGGTGGGGTGCGTACCTGACAGTTCGCCATGCAGGTGGGTATACAATGACAATACTGAATGGATACAACTCACAGACCCTCGAAGAGGTGGACGTCAGGCTTTAGCCCTTTTCAGCTCGGGAGTCTAGAGAAGGTGTATATATATGTCACGACAACTGTGGTCTATGGGGCAGACTTCCCAGACCAACACTCAACACGGTCACCTCCAACCGTGGAAACACTCCCACGACGACTCAGAGCCTCAAGCTCAGACCTGTAGGACTGGTAACAGACAGACAGAGTTCCTTCACAAATTTACTTAGCTTCAGTGAATATATGGAGAAAGACACACCACCTCTCGAATTTGACCAAGAGTAGATAGAAGTACAGATTGAAGTTGCTGCACGTTGGGCCTTCCACGGCCTCAGCTGGTGCCACCACGCTGGGTGACTTCAGGTAGGTTTGTGCCACCGGCTATGTACCTCAGGAATGACTCGAACGCTTCCCTCTCCTCTCTTCCAGACAACGGACCAGAGATCTAAACAGGGGTGAACCTCTGAAGGCACTCCACAAACAGGTATTCATACACAAGGGCTACACAGCTGGATGTTCATATAGCAGCAAACACTTCTCTCAGTCGTCGTCCCCCACAATATGCACACTGTTCCTTACTTGCTATTGTTGACACGTCACCACTCGGCGGAGTAGGGGTCCAAAGCCACGAGCGGGCACGCATCTAAAAGACGGTCGTCTCACAACACCGGTGCACGTTCTTCCCCACAGGGTTTTCTCTCCCAGCCTAGAGGGTGATTACTGACAACATGACACAGCACGACACTGCAGACTTCAAGTGTACACACAGCAAAGAAAAGAACTCACCCACTGCACTCCACACACACTCACAGTGAATTAGGGTCAAAACCACATAGGACCGGGGATTAGTTCCTGGACGTTGGGGGCACCGATGCAGCAGACGGCCAGAGGAAACGTCACAGCCACGACAAGGCACCAGACTCCTTTTTCGCTGGTTCCGGCTCACCCACCAATCCTATTACGGTGGGGCCGCTCACACTGGTCACAACTCACAAGAGGTATATGGATATTTCACACTTGCAAAATAACTGTTGACACGATGAATATTTCAGTGTACTCACACTTTCATTTACACTGGATCTTTCCACTTCTCTTCCAGATAACCGACATCCAACACAACTGGCAGTACGATCTCCTTCCTGCAATCCTAGCAGATCTTCAATGTGTGTTAACTTCACATCACACAATGCATCTGAACACAATGCTCCAATAAAGATATTCGTATACTCAGCCCTGTATGTGTATCTCTCTTTGCCCAAGCTCCACAGTACACCATACACTCTCTCTCTCTCCAACTCTCTCCTCCACTCCGTTGAACCCACAATAACTACTGGGAATCACCAACCACTTCCTGTGTTTCTGATGCCCTATTTATGTGTCTCCTCTTCACCGAATTGCCCAATCAGTGATCGCCACGCTCAACAAGACACCTGTTACCAATAACACGCCGATTTGGGTTCGCCGGCGTTCCCGGAAGTGGCGGTGTTTGCGATATATGGTCCGGGTGGAACTAATCTTCCTCATTTTTGGTTCCGCCCCGTCACAGTCCCTCCGTCACAACAGTGTAAAAGTGTTTTCTATCTGTTGAATGAAAAGAATGGCAAAACTATCTTTTATGTCTTCCTTTTTTATGACATCTTTGTTTAACATTAAACTCACAATTCATGTGCATTGATTGATGTTTACAGTCCTAGAGAAATGTCACTTTGCATGGCACTGAATCCATCAGATTATTGACAAGTAATCAGAAATCATGACAGCCAACACAATGTTCATTTTGGGCGAACATTTCTCAAACTAGTGGCAAACTTTCTTCAAGATGGTTTATAAAGAATTAATGCCTCACATATATGTTAAATTTGTACCATCATTGTTTTTATGGGTTTTATGGGTCATCACAATGACCTTTCAACAATCCACTTAAACAGCTTTTAAAAGAATGGACCTAGTGCTAAGTTGAAAAAGATTTATTTGACCCTAAATTACACACATCAAGTCTTTAATGTACAGTATCACTATATTCAATTTCTCAATTTCTCAGTTTCTCAGACTCTAGGACCTTGGTTTCCAAAATTGAATACAAAATTTGCTCTCATCTGAAAAGAGGACTTTGGACCACTGGGCAACAGTCCAGTTTTTCTTCTCCTTAGCCCAGGTAAGACGTCTCTGACGTTGTCTGTGGTTCAGCAAATTCCTTGACACGTCTGTGTGTGGAGGCTCTTGATGCCTTGACCCCAGCCTCAGTACATTCCTTTTGAAGTTCACTCAAAATCTTGAATCGATTTTGCTTGACAATCCTCATAATGCTGCGGTTCTCTCGGTTGGTTGCGCGACTAAATATTTCCTCTGAGGGACTTAATGATGGCCAATGGCTAATAAATTCTCAGATTTTACTCGCCATTATGTGAGTTGGAGGCTAAGTATAAGTTTAGCTTAGATATATGTTCACTCCACAAACACTCTCTGACTGAGTGCTTCAGAGTTTATCTCTACATCAAGTGATCTGTGATATTTCTCAGTTCATCTCAATGGATTTTCCAGTATTGGGTTGAGCTAATGTCCGAACGACAATCTCACTGGCTGGCGCTCAGCTATTATTGTTCTTGTTTTGATTTCATCACACAACACACAACCTGACTGATATTCATGAATCCAGTAGCTCGCTAATCATTAGTCCATTTTATAATGTGCTTATTAGTAGAATTCATTTTATTATCATCTTTATCATCATCTTTAATTATTATTGATAGTTTTTTCCTTTTTATATTTTTACAGAAACACTGAATGACCAACAAAGCACCACCACCAGTCCAATTAAAATGTTCAGTTAAAATAAAATCAAGGTCGGAAAATCATACTGGATGCCCGTGATCTTCGAGCCCTTACACGCCACTGCATCACATACAGGAATGCAACTGTAATGGAAATCACAATATGGGCCCAGGAATACCTCCAGAAAACATTGCCGTTGAACACAATCCACCGTGCCATTTGCCGTTGCCGGCTAAAATGCTAAAGGTCAAAAAAGAAGCCATATCTAAACATGATCCAGAAGTGCAGGCATTTTCTCTGGGCCAAAGCTCGTTTAAAATGGACTGTGGAAAAGTGGAAAACTGTTCTGTGGTCAGACAAATCAAAATTTGAAGTTAAAAGAGGACGAGCTGACAATTACAAGTTGTCATCAGCGCTCAGTTCAGAAGTCTGCATCTCTGATGGTATGGGTGTTGCATGAGTGCGTGTTACATGGGCAGCTTACACATCTGGAAAGGCACCATCAATGCTGAAAGGTAAATCCAAGTTTTAGAACAACATATGCTCCCGTCCAGCCGAAGGGAAGTCCTTGCATTTTCCAACATGACAACGCTAGACCACATACTGCATCAATTACAACATCATGGCTGCATAGAAGAAGGATCCAGGTACTGAAAAGGCCAGCCTGCAGTCCAGATCTTTCACCCATAGAAAACATGTGGCACATCAAAAAGAGGAAGATGTGACAAAGAAGACCTAAGACAGTTGAGCAACTAGAAGCTTGTATTAGACAAGAATGGAACAACATTCCCATTCCTAAACTTGAGCAACTTGTCTCCTCAATCCACAGACGTTTGCAGACTGTTGTAATGATGTTGGGATGCCACACAGTGGTAAACATGGCCTTGTCCCAACTTTTTTGAGATGTCTTGATGCCATGATACAGTTTCTCAGTTTAAACATTTGATATGTCATCAGTATTGTATTCTGAATAAAATATTGAAATTTGAAACTTCCACATCATTGTATTCTATTTTTATTCACAATTTGTACAGTGTCCCAACTTTTTCAGAATCAGGATTGTACGAGTATTTGCTCTAAAAGATACCTATACAACATCTATGTATTATATGTATACAGCATGTATCTATATCTCCAAGGATCCTTCCATTGCAACAGGCCCCAAGATGGCCAACACTTTATCTTCCTCTGTAAGGAGAGGAGGAACTGAATTGATGCCCCACCAGTCTTTTTTTGCTTCCCTCTTGTGTGCCGCAGCTCTCCATAAGTCCCTCCACTTATTCTTGACTTCTTCTGGGCTTTGTTCGTATCCATAGTCAGCATCATTTATTTTTTTGAGTGATTTCTGCCCAGATTTTATTTTTGTCAGTATTTGTAATGCAGTATTTTTTCAGTTTTGAAAATAGCTGGACTTTATTATTTTCCACCTCCTCCAAAAGACCTGTAATTTCATGCTTTGAAAATAGTTTTTTTGTGTAATTTTCATTAACACATGTCAGAATGGAATGGAGACATTAAGCAAAATAAGCAACAGGTGTCCATAACACTACATCACAGTTTTTTAAAACCTCCCTTTTTTTCAACTGTGCTAATGTAGGCCTATCAATATTAAATAAGAAATGGTATTCATATTGTGAAATTATAAACACTGGGATCAGAAAAGAGCAAATTTTTAACTCTGTGTGTGAATAGGTATTTAATATATTTCTGAATGTATGATGTGTTGGCTCTTGTACTTGGCTCCTAAGTAATGTCATTTCAAATGTGTAATTCGAGTCAAAAAAAAGAGAAAATAAAACCAAATTACTATAGGTGTGGTTTGTGGTCATGGCTTCACTCAGCCATTAGATCGAAGAAGAAGAAGAAGATCGACAGCTCAAACCAATGTAGTTTGAACCATAGATATACATAATAAAGGCTAGTGTCTTGTCCACACTGCTGGCTAATGGAGGTCGATGTCTGCACCTGGCGACCATCTTGTCACAGTCAGCTAACTCTTAACATTGTGTTTTAATGGTGCATGTACTTTTTAACCATAGCTTGCTAAATTTTCTATCTTCGATTTTCAAGCTGTTTGGTTTCTTATAAATGTCAGAGATGTACTTAGTACACTGCATACTTATGAATAATTATAACCATGTGTAACGGAGTTTAAATAATGCTGTTAAATTCATGCATTAATTGGAGGAAACTCGACATTGGCTGGCTGTTGAGTCACTCGCATTTGTGTGCGTGATATTGTGGGCGGAGTTACGTAATTACCAGCAGAGTCTCACATCTCTCACTGCTGTTAAGTCGCATCAATAAGCGCTGCGTCATAAACGAAGTTTATATTATTTTCAAGTGCAAGATTGGACTTTAATATTACACACAAGTTTACCTCATTTGCCTGTCTGTCAGTAGAGTCAAAATGTGTTAATTGCGATGATTAAATGTGATGCGTGTGTATGTTAACCTGCCTGTGAACTCCGTATCTGTTGATTTTATTTAAGATTTCTGAGCAGCGTTGATGCTTTGATAGCCTACACTAACCAGCTTTTGGTCGTGTTTGTCCCAGGTATGTTTTATATTCACATTTGTCATGTTCTGTGTAAAAATATAAGCCGAATTAAGTGTTGGCATTAACACGTGCCATATGCTCACATGTGCTTAACAGAGTAACAGCGCCATTTTAGTTGTTCCTTCTCTGCATTTCATTTATACAAAAATATGCAAAATGATGGTTACTTAAGGTTATAGTTTCTCTGTATTTATGTGAAGTAATGAGAACAGAGACATTTTATTTCTTTTAATGCATTTTATTTTGAATTTTATTCCACTATATGTTCACGATCACTCTGTAAAAATGTAAATCCAGCAGAGTCTCACATCTCTCACTGCTGATTTCTGAGCAGCGTTGATGCTTTGATAGCCTACACTAACCAGCTTTTGGTCGTGTTTGTCCCAGTTTTGTCTGTCCCAGACCCAGTAAAGCAAGACTTGAGTAACCATCCACCTGCTCTCCGTGTGATTTGATCCACACACACACACACAACCAGTCACAATGGTGCCGTGACCTGTTGTTTCTTCAATCAAGATTGCTCCTGAAGCGGCCGAGGGTTCATCTTAAAGCTTTCGCTGGAGTCAGGTGGACACAATTTTGCTCAGGAACCTTTTTTTTTGGGTACAGTGACTGCACTTAAGCATTTTTGATATCTACTAAGGACAATTTGCTATACGGACAACAGCACATTTTTGGTTTTTAATTTATTGTATTCATTTTTTTTTACAAGTACTGATATTCATTATGAGTGGTTTTGATAACTATCACACTCCAGTCTGTGGAAGTAAAGGTAGAGGATGGGGTTTATTGAAAGTGCCAAAGTCTTTACAGTTCAGTGGGCCTGATGTACAGGGTGATGCTCATATAGTCACAGACAGTTACAATTCAGATTCTGATCCATTAGTTTGTGAGGGATCATGCACAAGTTTTGCAGCAGATGCTTCAAGGGAACAAAAGGGTGTGTTTTCATCTACTCCATTCCCTAATGCACAGCCGCCAAATGCAATCACTGAAATGACTGACCTAATCAGCCAGGTAGGTCAGCAAATTGCTGACAGCATAGTCACCAGAATAAGCCCAGCACATAAAGTTGACACGCATTCAGTTGATAAATCCTCCAAAAATGTGACTGCAGATGGTACAGCTTCACAAATGCTGGACCTGATACAAAGCCAGTTGTCCTTTTCTAGACATGTGAGAGAACCTCCTAACTTCAGGGGAGAAGTTTCTGATGCTGTTGACTTGGATGAGTGGATAGATATCATGAGAGACTATGTAAAACGCAATAATTTGAGAAAAGAGCATCAAGCGGAGGAGATTATGGTCCATCTAAGAGGCAAAGCAAGGGATGTGGTCAAGTTTGGCATAAGGAACTGTGACATTGACATTGTGCATAACCCTGATGCAATCTTTAGTATTCTTAGGAAACACTTCGAAGCTGCTCCTTGCTCTCCTCTTCCATTGGCTGACTTTTACACCACCATGCCCAGACCAGATGAGGATGCCTTCGGGTACTGGATCAGGCTAAATCGTGCAGTTGATGTCGCTGCTGAGCGCTTGAAAGAACAGGGTAAAGTACTGGATTGTCCAGGAACAGAGGTAACCCGCATGTTCATCAGACACTGTCCGTGTAGAGAGCTTGCCATCACCTTTCGATCTAAACCAATTGTCGCATGGTCTGTGAGGGAAGTTCAAGATATTTTGAATGAATATCACTCAGATTCCAGTCTTGTATCTGCAGTAAGGAATGCAGCACCCACTAGAATCCCTGTGAACAGAACTGAAGTTGAACTGTCGTCTGCAGCACATCCAGTTTCTTCTGATGTCCAGCAGTCTAGGTCTCTGGAAGCATCTGCATTGGAGCGAGTCATGAGTTTGTTGGAAAAAGTCTTGTTGAAAGAGTCTGCCAGCAAAGAACCAAGTTCACGTGTGAAGCCCAAGGTAAATCTACCTAGAGTAAAAGGCCTCAATGACTTGCCATGCACTGTCTGTTCGAGCCCTGATCATTCTGGCCTCACGCATTGTCTTGAAAGAAAGTTGTGCTTCCAGTGTCACTCTCCTGACCATTCCCGCTTTGGTTGTCCTGAGAGAGTGAAATCTCTGTCTTCTCAAGGGCTGGGAAACTAGAAGATCTGCACTCAAAGGAGGACCGTGTAGATCGTGAGTTTATTCCTCCAAACCAGTGTTGTATGAATGACCCAACCTCAGTTTATAGTCTTTCTAGTTCTGTTGAGCCTGCAGGGAAAACTATAATTTTTCAGAACACGCACAGAGTACAGCGAATTGATAGTCTGTTTTACACACCAGCAACAGTATGGGGTGACCTTCAATTGAAAGCTATGGTTGACAGTGGCTCCATGGCGTGCACAATGAGTGAGGCTGCTGAACGTCTCTTATTACAGCATAAGCCCAATTTACAAAAGTTCCCTGCTAGTGATGTTGTCATAATTGGTTGTGGCGGACAACGTGTTACCCCAAAATTGATGTATGAGATTGAGCTCACAGTTTATGCCTGCAAAATGGTTGTTCCAGTTTTAGTAGTTCCAGGCAAAAGCGACGATTTGATTCTGGGCAGCAATGCTATCAAATGGCTGATTCAAAAAATGAAAGAGACAGACGGATACTGGAGACTCGTGTCCAGCACAGTTAACTCAGAGGATGTTGAATGTCATCAATTCCTGTCTCTACTTTCGAATGTGGAACGATGGAAGGGTGAAGACATGCCTGATAGAGTGGGGACAGCTAAGTTGAAAGAGAAAATTACTCTTGAACCGCATCATGAACATCTCGCTTGGGCTCGGCTTCCAGAGTCAACAGCTGTTTCTGTTGGGACCACAGTCATTGTTGAGCCAACCCTCTGTAAAAGTCGTCCAAGGAACGTGATCATAGGGAGAGTCATCACACCTATGTGGGGCAGCAGATGGGTGCCATTCAAAATAATTAACCCTACAGACAAAGTAATTATTCTTAAGAAAAACGCGAAGATCGTTGATGTTTTCACTTGTATAGCCGTGGAGGAGTTGTCTACACCCGAGTCCCTGAAGAGTAACGTTCAGTGTGCTGCAAGTCCTGTAAGTCATGTGCAGACCAGTTTTGATAGGAGAAACGTCCTAAATAAATTAGGTCTGCTGGATCTGGATGATTGTGAAGTGTCAGAAGAGTGGAAGGATAGACTTCTGAATCTCATAGAGAAGTATGAGTCAACCTTTTCACGTGGAAAAATGGATTGTGGGGAAGCCACTGACTTTGTCCACAAAATCCATTTGGTGGACGAGAAGCCATTTCGACTCCCTTATCGACGTGTAGCCCCCTGCCACTATGATAAGCTGCGCACTGCCTTGAATGAGATGGAAGTTAAAGGCATTATAAGGAAGTCTCAGAGTGAATATGCATCTCCGCTTGTTTTAGTGTGGAAAAGGAATGGTGACCTTCGTATTTGTACAGATTTTAGATGGCTGAATGCGAAGACCGTGAAGGACGCTCACCCACTCCCACACCAAGCTGATGCACTCGCTGCTTTGGGGGGCAACATTTTCTTTTCGACCATGGACTTGACTTCTGGCTTTTATAATGTCCCCTTGTTTGAAGATCATAAGAAGTACACTGCTTTTTCCTCTCCTTTCGGCCTTCATGAGTACAATCGTCTACCTCAGGGTTTGACCAACAGTCCAGCAACCTTTATGAGGATGATGATGTCCATTTTCGGGGATGAAAATTTCACTAGCCTTCTATGCTACTTGGATGATCTGATGGATTTTGCTCCCAATGAACAAGTAGCCCTTGACCGACTGGAATTGGTTTTCTCACGCCTGTCTAAACACAACTTAAAGCTTGCGCCAAAGAAGTGCATGTTCCTCAGGAGATCTGTCAGGTTCTTGGGACACGTTGTCACTGGAAATGGTGTCCAGACCGACCCAGAAAAGGTAAAGGTGATCAGTGACATCCAGACTACAGACCTCATGGAAGCGGATGGTATAACACCTTCTCAAAAGAAGATCAGATCTTTCCTGGGTATGGTTTTATATTATCAGCATTTCATTATAGACTGTTCTTCTAAGGCAAAACCTCTTTTCAGTCTCCTGTCAGATCGGTCACAGAAAACGGCTCAGAGGAAGTGTGGTCGGATGAGGAAACCACTCAGTGTCGTGAAGCTTTCACCCGAGGATTGGACTAGTGAGTGTTGTACTGCTTTTGAGACTCTGAAGCAAGACCTACTGCACAGTGTGACTCTAGCACACCCTGATTTCAGTCATGCCTTTATACTCTCTGTTGATGCTTCATTCGATGGCATAGGAGCAGTGTTATCTCAGGTGCCCCCAGGAGAGAAAATTGCATGTCCAGTTGCTTTTGCCAGCAAAACACTCTCCAAGTCTCAGATGAACTACCCAGCACATAGACTAGAATTTCTGGCTTTAAAGTGGGCGGTTTGTGACAAGTTTAGCCACTGGCTAAAAGGGAGACATTTCTGATAATAACCCTTTGACCTATATTCTAACCAAACCAAGATTGGATGCGTGTGAGCAACGATGGGTGGCGAAGCTTGCTGCATATGACTTTGACCTGAAGTTTGTGCCTGGCACGAAGAACGTTGTTGCAGATGCCTTGAGCAGAGAGCCCTTCGTCAAGTCCTGCGTCAGCCATCGTCTGTTGAAAGAACCATACGTTTCTCTCTTGGATGAGGTAAATGGTGTTGTTACCGGGACCGTGCAAGATGCCTTCCGTGTCACTAACAACTGTCAGAATGTGCAGGCTACCAGTGACGATGGAACTGAGAGCAAGCTGCAGGATGGTGTGAATGACTCATGTCCTGGATCCATTGGTGCTGTTGAAGTTTCTGCTCTTCTGGGTGCTCACTGCGATGGCGGAGTTAGCCCATTACCTGTGACAAGTACTACGTCACTCCAGCTACCTGATGAAGATCCATCTGTTGCAATCCCGTTTTCCAGACTGGCAAATCTCCAAGAGCAGGACAACATAGTCAGTAAAGTCATCGACTATGTTCTAAGACATAAACGTCCTTCAAAGAGTGAGAAAGCAAAGTTACCTGGCTCTGTGACACGCCTTTTGAAGCACTGGAAAAAGCTAAAGATTCGTAATCGTGTGCTGTACAGAGTAAAAATAGATCGACTGATGAATAAGAAACTCTTTCAATACGTTGTACCAGATTCTCTAAAGCATGATGTTCTCCAAGGTGTTCATGACTCAGCTGGACATCAGGGTAGTGCCAGAACACTCTCTCTCGCAGCTGAAAGATTCTTTTGGCCAGGGATGAGTAAAGACGTCAAGCTTCATGTCAAAAACTGCAAGAGGTGTGTTGTCGGAAAAACACCAGAGCCAAATGCTTGTGCACCACTTGAACATATTCACACCTCTGAGCCCATGGAACTAGTATGCATCGACTTTTGGAGTGCTGAACAGAGTTCAGGGAAGGTCGTTGATGTCCTAGTAGTGACAGATCATTTTTCTAAGATGGCACACGCCTTCCCTTGTCACAACCAGTCAGCTAAGCAAGTTGCCCATCGCCTTTGGAATGATCTCTTCTGCATTTATGGATTTCCAAAGAGAATACACTCAGACCAGGGTGCAAATTTTGAAAGCAAAATCATTAAGAACTTGCTTGAGATGACTGGTGTAAAAAAATCGCACACCACACCTTACCACCCTATGGGTAACGGTCTGGCAGAACGTTTCAATAGGACCTTGGGTAATATGATAAGAGCTCTCCCAGTGAAATCCAAGGCGAGGTGGCCACAGCTTCTAAAAACACTGACCTTCAGTTACAATTGTACTGTGCATGAAACCACCGGGTTCGCCCCTTTTTATCTCATGTTTGGGCGTATCCCAAGGTTGCCAATCGACATCATGTTTCAGCATGTCCTTTGCGATGAGAGGGTGGTCAGCCACGATGAGTTTGTCACTGCACTGAGAAGAGATCTGAGCGCAGCAGCAGAAATTGCCCGGAAACACAGTCTCAAAGAGCAGAACCGCCATGCCATTCTTTACAATCGGAAGGTCAGAGGTTTACCCTTAGCAGTGGGAGATAGAGTCTTGCTGGCTAACCGTGGAGAGAAAGGAAAAAGGAAAGTTGCGGACAAGTTGGACCCTGTTTTGTATGAGGTTCAGTCAGTGAAACCAGAGGTCAATGTGTACAAGATTAGGGATGTTCAGACTGGCAAAGAGAAAGTGGTGCACCGTAATTTGTTGCTTCCAGTGAATTTCTTATCCTGGGATGATAGTGAGGAAGAATCAGTTCGATCAGATTCCACTGGTGCTACCTGTGGCAGTGCTCTTGATTCTGCTCTGATGGATGGTCCTGATCCTGTTTCAAAGACATCTGAATGGTTATTGCGGATGGATGGGACACAAGACAGTGATGACATGCAGGTTGCCACTTGTGGTGGCGTTTCAGACATTCCTGATGAGATGACTCCTGCGTACTCTGGAAATGATCAGTACAGTGCAGAACCTGAGCATATTCCTGAACATGGTGAGAGTACAGCCAGTTCACCTACAACCAAGCTAAATGAGTGCCCCAGTCGTTTGAATGAGCCAGATGACAGACTTGCCTCTGTCATATGCAATCAGCCTACAAGTACATTTGCAAGCCACATCACTACACGAGTAGGGAGATCAGTAAAGCCTCCTAACAGACTTATTTGTGAAATTGATAGTCAGAAAATTGTGGAACGTGATTCACACGGTGATGCACCAGTTATTTTCCAAGGAACTAACTTTGTAGTGGAGTTGTTAAGGGACATTTTTGTTTCAAATAACTGATTTTAAATAATGGACTTCCATATGAAAATAACATTGAACAGAACAGATAAGTGCAATGAATATACACATGCACAAGGTATTTATGTTACATCAATATATAGGCTACTAAAACTCAGTGTATACACTTCTATAATATGAATATTAATATTACAATAAAATGTAATTATTACATGTTAATTTTAACTTCTTCAGGTTTGGGCCATTTTCTAGGCTTTTCCACTCAACATTGCACTGTGCCTAATTCAGAGATCACTGTTCCCAGCTATTTTTGCCTACCATCAAATGCCTGACTTTTTTAGAGAGGTCTGAGACCCTGTAGTTTTTTAGGAAACAATCAGAATAATTATGTGAAGTACTGGCACAGAGTTATAAAGGCTAGAATATATTTTTGTTCTTTCTGCCGGATAACAAGCATCTCAACTGACCACATTTCAGCCCTCTAGGTAATTGATATGACTTTAGAAACACAACTGAGCCCAAGCACCATGTCTTGTGAAGCTGTGTGAAAAAAGCAGATCAATATAAAATGAAATATGAGTACTTTAGACCATTTATTTGCCAATGTATGCTTGTGTTTTGTAAAATGCCCTATGGAAACTCACCATAGGACTTTTGGTTACCCAAAATGCATACTGACAATATAAGGCAACCTCTCGGTGTAGAAGCATAATCCTGGTCTCAAATGAAAGGTAATACTCTGAAGTTTCTTGTAGACTGAACTGAATGTCAGGGGCTCTGATATAGAATGACTACACAAAAAATGGAATAATTACACAAAAGTCTATTTTTAAACTGTTATAAAAGTCACATTTATTTGCAATTTATTTATTTTATGTCAAGATTGCTTTAGGATATTGTAGCACATATGCAGGTCATCGATTCATGGGTTAAATTCAGCCTGGCGCCAGCCTGGCTGAACTTAAATTATTTTACGATACCCATGCGAGCCTCAAAGGAGACCTGAAAACCTCCCCAAATTCCTCAACACTGGAGACAAAGGAAACCTTTCGTAGAAGTTCCTTACTTTCATCATTTTATTAATAAAATGTATTTTGAATATGTTTTGTGTGTACCATGGTTAATCCTTGTTATGCGAGGATTATAATTTTTCTAGCGTATAAATTGGAATGGTTTCTCCCCACTTTAACTTTCTCAAAGTGAGACATGTTCTGCAACCCCCACACTCCTTGGCAGCTCGTAAAATTTTACGACCACACAGGACCACAGGACAGGAAATCTAATCCTTACAAAAGAATGGTAAAATGTACTCAAATGTAGTCTTAATGGATATAGTATTGTTTTTGCGGTACATTAGAGGTTTCCCATATAAATCGGGACTATCTGCAGTGTTATCATGTGTTAATCAAATCTTTAAATGTGTGTAATTCTGCATTTGAATGTAACTTCATGTTTTGATCATTTATATATATTGTTTTTGGTATCTGTGTAATCGTCATGCTTTGACAGACCCATTTATCTAGAGCAAAGTAATGAAAAAAGTATTTAATCTGGAATTACGAACTTGCTAGAATCTCCCTGATGAAATCGGACAAGCCCTAAATCATCAGGGGGTTGTCTCCACAGAGACAAAGGAACTTTTCCCTCCGCTTCAGATCGCGGACGTTCATTGGCTGTTCACGCGAAAAAAGGCGTGAACCATCCCAAGCCATAAGAACCGACCGAACAAGATCCGCCCTTCTCTCTTCTCTTCTTCTCGTTCTTGGTTCTCGGACACGCTGCTCTCCTGTGCGACCCTCATTTCGCCGTCCCCCTCAGCACAGGGACTGAGGAAAGGAAAGCCATTTTCATGGCTCCTTTGGAAGCTTTCGTTTTTGTTGTTTGTTTTCTTTTCTTTACTAAGTTTATTCAACTATTCGCCTCTCCACACAAGGAAGACGAATTCTGGAACATTGTTTGTTGAACCTTTCAAATACCGTGTGAAGACAGAACAAAGGCCCGCTCCCGCTGCTCCACGCTCACGCCAAGATCCAGCGCAGCTTGCATGCGCGTCACACGGCCTCCGGCACACGCGCGCAGTTTTGAAAAGGACCAGCGCACAAAGCGTCACAAAAAGACCACGCTCACGCACGATGGGCCATGCAAGTATCACTTTTCTATGGAGATTTAAATGCTGCTTTAAAGTGTTGCTATGATCTGATTGTTGTTGGCTTCCAAAAAGGTTACTGACTGATTTTCATACCTGAGCTCATTCTGTGAACTCTCTCGCTTTCTCTATTTTCTCTCTCTCTCTCTCTCTCTCTCTTTTATTTGGATTCCGTTATGTCTTGTATAAAGGTTACTATCTGTATTGTCGTACGCATATTTACTCTGTGTGATTTGTAGTTTCGATGTATCACTAGTTGAATTATTAAAAACCCTATATTCATGATTGGCTTGGACTCCACACCACTCACATTACGAGTCACTGAAAGGTCTGATCTTTAGCTACAAGCTTTAAATTTAGAAACTAAATTTATCATAAGGATAGGATAATGTTTTCATGGCCAGAGAATATTTTTCCTTGAATTATAAGGAGTGATAACTTTATTGAAAATTGATAGGTCAATCTGGTTTGCTGGACAAACCACTGTTTGATTTGCAGTAATTTACAGTAAGAGATATCACAATAATTGATATGAAGAATGGAATATTGACATATTAATGAGTAAGTTACAGTGCCCTGTAATCAGTTAGTGGTATAGACAATTGAGCTATTTTTCATAATCAATAAAATTAAATGTAACTGTCATCTGAGATATATATTAATCATATTCCTGATTAATTATTCAAATTCCCTATATATCATTTGAGTTAATTACTGTCAGGTCACAGAGGTCACGGGAACTCCCACAGAGCCAGACGGTCAGGTCACAGAGGTCACGGGAACCCCAGCAGCCAGCCATGAGTACAACGCCCTAACGACAGGCTCAAGTTCATGCCTCTGTACCTTAGTCAACAAACAGGGTACGGTGGTACCAGCTTACACCAAAGGGGTCGCTGTTCGGCTCAACCTGCAATGTGGTCAAACCTTACACCACATGCTGGGTTTCTTCCAACCCTCACCTGAATGTGTGGAACTCGGACTCACACTTGCAAACAACAAGCATGTCAAACACCAACACCTGTTCCAGCAAGGTGATAACATCACAAAAACACACAATGTGATCGTGTACTGGAAGAAGGTAAAAGGACACTCGAAGCTACCAAGTCTAGACAAGGACTTTAAAGATCACACTGACTCCCTTGCCAAAACTGGCACACTAAACAATATTCTGTGGTCACTCCCAACCCACCCACCCACATTCAAGGTTGAAGTGATTACACACAGCATAAGAACTTTACTTGCTAAACTGCCTACATCAGAATCGCTTACGCTGGCTCCGTTGTCTACACAGACCAACATAGCGGACATGCGGGCTTCTGAAACCTCGATAATGACTTTGCTTTACCACCTCTCAGACCCCTCCATCCACCCTGGCAACCAGTCTACAGTTACTGACAACCAAAGCCCCAGACCACTGCATGATACACAAACCATGCTGCATGCACAGAACAATATTGTGGGTTGTGCACCGTCTGACATCACAATGCCAGGGCTTGTAATGCCACGGAGCAAAAGGGGGATAATGCCAATATATTTCCATGACGCAGCATGTGCTGCACCACGCAGCACCAGAGCCACTGACAAAACACTGAGGCAAGCGTCATGCCAGCAGCAAGATGTGGCAAAACATGGGCGAGGGCGGGGCTAATGTATTTAATCTGGAATTACGAACTTGCTAGAATATCCCTGATGAAATCGGACAAGCCCTAAATCATCAGGGGGTTGTCTCCACAGAGACAAAGGAACTTTTCCCTCCGCTTCAGATCGCGGACGTTCATTGGCTGTTCACGTGAAAAGAGGCGTGAACCATCCCAAGCCATAAGAACCGACCGAACAAGATCCGCCCTTCTCTCTTCTCTTCTTCTCGTTCTTGGTTCTCGGACACGCTGCTCTCCTGTGCGACCCTCGGCGCGGCCTTGGGCCGCGCTCATTTCGCCGTCCCCCTCAGCACAGGGACTGAGGAAAGGAAAGCCATTTTCATGGCTCCTTTGGAAGCTTTCGTTTTTTGTTGTTTGTTTTCTTTTCTTTACTAAGTTTATTCAACTATTCGCCTCTCCACACAAGGAAGACGAATTCTGGAACATTGTTTGTTGAACCTTTCAAATACCGCGTGAAGACAGAACAAAGGCCCGCTCCCACTGCTCCACGCTCACGCCAAGATCCAGTGCAGCTTGCACGCAGTTTTCAAAAGGACCAGCGCACAAAGCGTCACAAAAAGACCATGCTCACGCACGATGGGCCATGCAAGTATCACTTTTCTATGGAGATTTAAATGCTGCTTTAAAGTGTTGCTATGATCTGATTGTTGTTGGCTTCCAAAAAGGTTACTGCCTGATTTTCATACCTGAGCTCAATCTGTGATCTCTCTCGCTTTCTCTATTTTCTCTCTCTCTCTCTCTCTCACTCGCTCGCTCTCTTTCTCTCTCTCTCTCTCTCTCTCTCTTTTATTTGGATTCCGTTATGTCTTGTATAAAGGTTACTGTCTGTATTGTTGTACGCATATTTACTCTGTGTGATTTTTAGTTTCGATGTATCACTAGTTGAATTATTAAAAACCCTATATTCATGATTGGCTTGGACTCCACCCCACTCACATTACGAGTCACTGAAAGGTCTGATCTTTAGCTACAAGCTTTAAATTTAGAAACTAAATTTATTGTCACAAACACAGCCTCTGTGGCTCCCTCCGATCACCACCAGAGGGAACCGTCACCCGAGTATTAACCTTCTTCAAACTCCATTTCCCATACACCCCGTACCTGGGGCTGATTACCTGCACAGGTGTCGCTCATCTTCATCCCCTATTTAAGGAACTCTCCCTGTTCACTCAAACGCGAAGTCTTGTTTTGCCCATGCAGACATTACCGAGCGTTTTCCCACTATTGGATCTTCCGTGTATGACCTGGACTGATTATTGGACTCTGATTCTCTGCCGCCTGCCCTATCAACCTCTGCCTTGTTCTCTCGCCTCTGCCTGCCAGCCGCCAGCCCTGATTCTACGCTCTGTCAAGGTTTATGATTGTGATTTGTCTACGTGGTATCTAACGCCCCTGATTGACCTGTTTCTGTTTACTCTGTGGATTATTGAAATAAAGCTGCTTATGGATCATAACGTCTCTGACTCAGCGTTACATTTATCATAAGGATAGGATAATGTTTTCATGGCCAGAGAATATTTTTCCTTGAATTATAAGGAGTGATAACTTTATTGAAAATTGATAGGTCAATCTGGTTTGCTGGACAAATCACTGTTTGATTTGCAGTAATTTACAGTAAGAGATATCACAATGATTGATATGAAGAATGGAATATTGACATATTAATGAGTAAGTTACAGTGCCCTGTAATTAGTTAGTGGTATAGACAATTGAGCTATTTTTCATAATCAATAAAATTAAATGTAACTGTCATCTGAGATATATATTAATCATATTCCTGATTAATTATTCAAATTCCCTATATATCATTTGAGTTAATTATTATGTAAAACTCATTGTTGTTACAATATGGAGACACCAGCGTGATCACTTGCATGTTTTCAATGGATATATCATTTTTGCTCATAAGGTAAGAGTAATTCATAATTCGTAACTGTAAATTCAATTCAATTCAATTCAAGTTTATTTGTATAGCGCTTTTTACAAAATAAATCATTACAAAGCAACTTTACAGAAAATTATGTTTCTACAATATTTAGTAGTAGCTAGTAGTTTGTGCACATTTGACAGGATTTTAGAAAAAATAAAAATAATAATAATAATACAAGACGTAGTCAGCTAGACGATGAACTATCAATATTATTAATTAAGTTATTATATGATTCAGTCACACATTTAGCAATAATTGTTAGTTCTGTTTGTTGATTCAAGGTAGCATCATCTGGGGTCCTCTGAGGGTCAGCATCATCTCTTCTCAGGTGTTCTGGATCCAGACTGGAGCTTGTTTAAATCCTAGTAACCACGGGATGTAAATCCCGTGGCGAAACATAGAAACAAAATACAGACATCATTAGCATAGCTGCTGATCCAACAAAGTAAAATTAGTTTAACCCAAGTTAATGAATAAAAATGCACCTTTCAAGGTAGCATCATCTGGGGTCCTCTGAGGGTCAGCATCATCTCTTCTCAGGTGTTCTGGATCCAGACTGGAGCTTGTTTAAATCCTAGTTACCACGGGATGTAAATCCCGTGGCGAAACATAGAAACAAAATACAGACATCATTAGCATAGCTGCTGATCCAACAAAGTAAAATTAGTTTAACCCAAGTTAATGAATAAAAATGCACCTTTGAACAGATGCAACTACACTCACAATTAAAAAGATACATTATTCGAATGCTTGGCGAAAGAGATGTGTTTTTAATCTAGATTTAAACAGAGAGAGTGTGTCTGAACCCCGAACATTATCAGGAAGGCTATTCCAGAGTTTGGGAGCCAAATGTGAGAAAGCTCTACCTCCTTTAGTGGACTTTGCTATCCTAGGAACGACCAAAAGTCCAGCGTTTTGTGACCTTAGGGTGCGTGATGGGTTGTAACGTGGTAGAAGGCTAGTTAGGTACGCTGGAGCTAAACCATTTAGGGCCTTATAGGTAAGTAATGATAATTTGTAACTGATACGGAACTTAATAGGTAGCCAGTGCAGAGACTGTAAAATTGGGGTAATATGATCATATTTTCTTGACCTGGTAAGGACTCTAGCTGCTGCATTTTGGACTACCTGTAGCTTGTTTATTGATGAAGCAGGACAACCACCTAGAAGTGCATTACAATAGTCCAGTCTAGAGGTCATGAATGCATGAACTAGCTTTTCTGCATCAGAAACAGATAACATGTTTCGTAGCTTGGCAATGTTTCTAAGATGGAAGAATGCAGTTTTTGTAACATTGGAAATATGATTTTCAAAAGACAAATTGCTGTCTAATATAACACCCAGATTTCTGACTGTAGAGGAAGTAACAGTACATCCGTCTAGTTGCAGATTGTAATCTACAAGATTCTGTGTAGTGTTTTTTGGTCCAATAATTAGTATCTCTGTCTTATCCGAATTTAATTGGAGAAAATTGTGTGTCATCCAATCTTTTACATTTTTAACACACTCTGTTAGCTTAGATAATTGGGAAGTTTCATCTGGTCTCGTTGAGATATATAGCTGAGTATCATCAGCATAACAGTGGAAGCTAATTCCGTATTTTCTAATAATATTACCAAGGGGCAACATATATATTGATATATATTGTAAAGGGTCTACTTTTATTTTTGTTCACTTGCAATATCAACAGAATTTTGTGGTTTTATAAATTAAAGAAAACAAACATGATGCGCTTTTTGCCGTCTGGTCTCGAACAGGAGGCTTCACAAAAATAAACCGAAACTCAACGAATACATCCCTCCCAGACATAAAAAATATATCTATAGAAAACATTAAATTAGTACTCAATTAAATAAAACATGTAAAAAAACTCTTTTTAGAATCATAATCCGTATAGATGCATTTCTTAAAGGGGCATCTAATAAGGAGATGGCGATTACTGCAAATAACAAAATGACTAGGTAAGGTTAGTCATTTTAGCAATGTGGTGCAACCTTAGCTTAAAAAACAGGGACACAACTAATGTTAACAGTGTATGGTGGTGGCTGTCTATGTCATACTGCGGTTCACCGATGTGCTCCCCGAGCACAAACACAGCCTCTCCACCCTGTCCTCTTCCATACAATGTACACAACCTCTAGCAGTTTGATGGGCTGAGATCATCTGGTACTTGCTGATGGCTGACGAATGACCCACTCTGCTGTTCTGATGACCCTCACTGTGCCTTCTGATGGAATCACCAGACCTCCATTAGACCTCCATTGTGTTTTAAAGTCAGCAGGTGGTAGCTCTGGTCCTTGATGGCAGATGCGGCATCTGTCACCAGGCTGGCACAGCTTCTTCAGAGCCCGTTGCACAACAAGTCCTGAAATTTGAGTTAGTACAATAATATCATAACTTATAATAATAATCATTAATAAGCATGTAGAAATTAAGAGAACATTTCTCTTTTTGGACTATCGTAAGATTGTTTTCCCCCAGAATTATTAGGCCTACTGGGGCTATCAGTTATAGGCAAAATCGACTTTCAGTCAGCCTTTTAGTGACATGTACAGAAGAGTGTTGTCCACAAGACCATCGAAGCGCACAGGAAGATTTTACCCAAAGTATTGCTTCCTCTGAGAAATTAAAATTTGTTAGTTTAGATAAAAGCACCTGATGGTCAACAGTGTCGAATGCATTTTTGTTAATCTAAAAAGACAGCACCAACACACGCATTCTTATCTAATAAACATTTCACTCTCTCAACAAACAAACAGTTTGCTGAATCTGTTGAGTAATTTTTTCGGAAACCAAATTGCATTGGATGTAAATAATTAAAACCCTTATTTAGATGATTAGTCAAAAGATTTGATACCCATTTTTATGCTACCTTAGATATAATAGGAAGAATATTAATTGGCCTATAATTTTTCTAATTTAATTTATCTCCAGATTTGTAGATTGGAACAACTGTAGCCATCTTCCAAGCAGATGGAACAACTGCTTGTTTGAATGACAGGTTTACCATGTGTGTTATTGGGCATACTAATATGTCGCTGTTGGACAGTGTTTTCTCTACTTCCTGTTGGCCTTCTGTAGCTAATCGTAGCTCTGTGTAGCTGTTTTTATTTTATTTTTTCTCTAGAATCTTTATCTTACTATCACTGTCTGTTTGTTTGTTTTTAAAAGTGGTAAAATATAACTTAATTCACACCATATTTCTGATATTATTGATCAATCTTATTGGATTAACTTTGATCGTTCACTTTTCCGTGAGTGCAGTACACCTGCAAAGAGTTAGCACTCGTTAGCTTGTCATTAGCGTTATCTTTTCTCCTCTCCTCTCTCTCTCGCTCCAGTTTTTCACAAGTTCATCAAACAACCGCAGTAAGAATATTTCATCAAGCATGGTGAGTAATGGCTTCGCCTGCTATCGTTATTTGCATCTCTTGCCACATGTACAGTTTATCTATCTCTGTCGCTGATGAGGGATTCACATGTGATAAATGCAGGGAAATAGTTAGGCTGACAGAGAAGATTTCAGAATTAGAGACACGCATCCAAACTTTAATTGAGGACAGTAAGAATGTTAGGGCTCTAGATACGGCTTTGGATGCGTCTAGCTCAGGGATTCCTGTACATTGTTCAGTTCCTGAAACAGAGCCCCTGCAGCAGGGCAACTGGGTGACAGTGAGGCAGCGTAGTCGTTGGTCAAAACACCGCTCTTCTGTTCCGATCAAAACATTAAACAGGTTCTCCCCACTCAGTGATGCACCCACTGAGAAACCTGATGAAAGTGCTCTAGTTATTGGTGATTCTATTGTACGGAACGTGAATATAGAGACACCAGCCACCATAGTCAAATGTTTACCGGGAGCCAGAGCGCCTGACATCTTGGCAAATTTAAAAGTGCTGGCAAATGCTAAACGTAAATACAGTAAGATTGTTATTCATGCTGGCGCTAATGATGTTCGACTTCGCCCGTCGGAGATCACTAAAAACTCGAAAAAAAAGTTTGTTGAGACAAACTTTAAGTTGGCTTGAGAAAGCCTGACCAGAAAGTTTGAAGAATTTTAAAGAAGTTAGAAGTTTATAGTTTAAAGTTAGATTGATAGATTAGTTGAAAGAAAGAAAGATATATTAGTTAGAAAGAATGACAGATAGATTAGTTAGAAAGAATGATATAGATTAGCTCAAATTAAAGAATGATAGATAGATTAGTTTGACAGAAAGAATGCATGCGACTAACATGTTTCTAGCATGATTAGCAAGTTACTAGCATGTTGTTAGCATGACTAGCATGTCGCGACCATGTTTGTAGTATGACTAGCATGTTGTTAACATGTTTCTAGCATGATTAGCATGCGAATAGCATGTTTTTAGCATGACTAGCATGTCACTGCCATTTTTCTAGCATGTTTCTAGCATGATTAACATGCTGCTAGCATGTTGTTAACATGTTTCTAGCATGATTATCAATCGACTAGCATGTTACTAGCAAGATTAACATGTTGCTAGCATGTCGCTAGCATGTTTCTAGCATGATTAGCATGTTTCTAGCATGACTAGCATGCGACTAGCATGTTGCTAGCATGATTTTAGCATGATTAGCAACATGCTAGTCGTATGCTAATCATGCTAGACACACGCTAGCATCATGCTAATCATGCTAAAATCATGCTAGCAACATGCTAGTCGCGTGCTAGTCATGCTAGAAACATGTACATAGTATGAAACAGTATGAAACATAGTATGTTTCTAACATGATTAGCATGTTACTAGCATGTTGCTAGCATGTTTCTAACATGACTAGCATGCAACTAGCATTTTGCTAGCATGTTTCTAGCATGATTAGCATGTTGCTAGCATGTCGCTAGCATGTTTCTAGCATGATTAACATGTTGCTAGCATTATTTTAGCATGATTGACAAGTTGTTACCATGTTTCTAGCATGACTAGCATGTTGCTAACATGATTTTAGTATGATTAACATGTTTCTAGCATATTTGCTAGCATGTCGCTAGCATGTTTCTAGCATGATTAGCATGTTTCTAGCATGACTAGCATGCGACTAGCATGTTGCTAGCATGATTTTAGCATTATTAGCAACATGCTAGTCGCATGCTAATCATGCTAGACACATGCTAGCATCATGCTAATCATGCTAAAATCATGCTAGCAACATGCTAGTCGCGTGCTAGTCATGCTAGAAACATGTACATAGTATGAAACAGTATGAAACATAGTATGTTTCTAACATGATTAGCATGTTACTAGCATGTTGCTAGCATGTTTCTAACATGACTAGCATGCAACTAGCATGTTGCTAGCATGTTTCTAGCATGATTAGCATGTTGCTAGCATGTCGCTAGCATGTTTCTAGCATGATTAACATGTTGCTAGCATTATTTTAGCATGATTGACAAGTTGTTACCATGTTTCTAGCATGACTAGCATTTTGCTAACATGATTTTAGTATGATTAACATGTTTCTAGCATGTTTCTAGCATGATTAGCATTTTGCTAGCATGTTTCTAGCATTACTAGCATTCAACTAGCATGTTTCTAGCATGTTTCTAGCATGATTAACATGTTGCTAGCATGTTTTTAACATGTTTCTAGCATGATTAGCATGTGACTAGCATGTTGCTAGCATTATTTTAGTATGATTAACATGTTTCTAGCATTTTTCTAGCATAATTAGCATTTTGCTAGCATGTTTCTAGCATGACTAGCATTCGACTAGCATGTTTCTAGCATGTTTCTAGCATGACTACCATGCGACTAGCATGTTGCTAGCATGATATTAGCATGATTAGCATATTATTAGGACAGATAGATAGACAGATAGATAGATAGATTTACCATAGTTTACCATGATTTACTATAGTATACCATGATTTACCATGATAAAGTATGATTTACTGATTCTAGCATGATTTAGCATAGTTTATCATGATTTACCACGATTTACCGTAGTTTAGCATGATTTACTATAGTATACCACAATTTACCATGTTCAAGTATTATTTATTGATTCTAGCATGATTTACCATAGTTTACCATGATTTACTATAGTTTACCATGATTTACTATAGTATACCACGATTTGCCATGTTCAAGTATAATTTACTGATTCTAGCATGATTTACCATAGTCTAGCATGATTTACCATAGTTTACCATGATTTACCATGATTTACCATAGTTTACCATTATTTACTATAGTATACCATGATTTACCGTGTTCAAGTATGATTTACTATGATTGTAACATGATTTACAATAGTTTACCACGATTTACCATAGTTTACCACGATTTACCATAGTTTACCATGATTTACCATAGTTTACCATGATTTACCACGATTTACCATAGTTTACCATGATTTACTATAGTATACCATGATTTACCATGTGCAAGTATGATTTACTGATTCTTGCATGATTTAGCATAGTTTACCATGATTTACCACGATTTACCATAGTTTACCATGATTTACTATAGTATACCACGATTTACCATGTTCAAGTGTGATTTATTGATTCTAGCATGTTTTACTATAGTTTACCATGATTCACCATAGTTTACCATTATTTACCACGATTTACCATAGTTTACCATGATTTACTATAGTATACCACGATTTACCATGTTCAAGTGTGATTTATTGATTCTAGCATGTTTTACCATAATTTACCATGATTTACCATAGTTTACCATTATTTACCATGATTTACCATAGTTTACCACGATTTACTATAGTATAACATGATTTACCATGTTCAAGTATGATTTACTAATTCTAGCATGATTTACCATAGTTTACCATAGTTTACCATGATTTACCATAGTTTACCATTATTTACCAGATTTACCATAGTTTACCATGATTTACTATAGTATATCACGATTTACCATGTTCAAGTATGATTTACTGATTCTAGCATGATTTACCATAGTTTACCATGATTTACCATAGTTTACCATGATTAACCACGATTTACTA